>NW_010208389.1:0-8188 GCF_000695765.1 Mesitornis unicolor | reverse complement strand
TTCCGATCCGTTTACTGTGGTTTGATTCACATAGTGGAGCAGCTTTCTAGCATATGGACTGGATTCCTTGAAAACTAAACTAGATGATATGCTCCAACCAGTAATCTGCATTCGATCTGAGGGACTAGGTTAGACCTGGTCCAAAGTAAAGCCCACAAAACATGCATAGTGTGAACACCAGGTCCTCAGTGCTGACTGCCTCATTCTGCAGCTCTAGTCGTATTGTGTTCCCTATCACATAGTCATAAATTAGCTTTCCTTGACCTTGAAGAGTCATTGGAGGCAAATCAGAAGCACTGTCCATTAGATACAAATGGGTTTAGTGCCTTCTTACTTTTTCCTTCAGTGAAAATGGCTTTAACCAGGTGCAAAGGAGCAAAACCTTTGAAACAGCGTGTAGCCATTTCTCAAAGATTTGAGAGAGATCTCTTTGTATGAGCCTTCATCTTCTGGAAATAATTTATGAAACGCTCATCTCTGCATCTGAAAATGCCAACTTAATATAGGAATAGTCAAAGTTGTAGATCATGTCCAGTCCTTAGACAGAGTTCTCTGATGTGTAGAAGTGAGACAAGATAGCTGCTTAGAAGTCACTTACTTTCCCAAACGTTCCTGAAGGGAACCAAGATAAATCTCGCTGCAGCAAACAATCTTCTAGTAAGAAAAGTGTGAGATAGTGAATATCCTCTTTCTGTGGAAAGGCCTTGTATTGGTACGTGATGCATTTTGAAAACAATTGCAGGACACCTACGCACTGAGATTTTGACCACTCATTGAATTTTGCAAGTAAAGTAGGAAATACTTAAAGTTACAAAGTGATTGTTTCAGTCATTACTGGGGAGTAAAGCTGATGTAGCCACTCCAGCACCACCCTGTGGGCAGCACTGAGCAGTGGTCCAGGCTCACATTGAAACATCCTGACCCACAAAGGTAATGAAAACTGGCAATGTATTTTCAGTACCAGGGTGCCCAGAAACCTAGGTGGTTTGAGCATTGGGATCAACAGAAGAAACAGTCACCTTTAGAGTGCTAAGAGTACCACATGGGGAGTCTTTACTGCCTTGCCTGCAAGGGAGCATCCGTACTAACGTTCCTTCTCTTGCAATGATGGCCTGGCTGAGGTAGACAGGAATCGGTCATGAGAACACGTGTGCACACAAGGCCATGTGAAGTAATTGCACCTCTGGTGGGGAACGGAGCCGAACAAAACAGACCTTGGAGCATAACTTTGGGAACTCATACTGACCAACACCTCTGTTGACTGTGGGCTCCATGATGTCAATTAAAGCTTATCCTTCTGCCCTCTGTACAGTCTCAGCCATTTCCTTAATTTCTTTTGCATTTCAGACCACTGACCACCTGGTGTCTTTTTGCTGACAGCATTTGTGTGACTGCTGGGTCAGTAGTTTTGCTCCTGTGAATATGAACTGTGTAATGTAAGTGTGTGGATTTTGTCTTCTGCAGGATACCGTATTTTGAAACCAGTGCAGCTAACGGGAATAACGTAAGCAAAGCCATAGAAACTCTGCTCGACCTCATCATGAAGCGCATGGAGCGGTGCGTGGATAAATCCTGGATCCCAGAAGGGGTAGTGCGCTCCAACGGGCACAGCTCTACAGAACAGCTGAGTGAGGAGCAAGAAAAAGGCAAATGCGCCTGTTAACTCAGTTACAATTAAGTTTAATGTATATGCTGGAGTGTAGTACAGTTGCAGCTTAACTGTTTAACTTATGGACAAATCACACATGTAGTTATTTAATGAGCTATATTAATCCCTTATACTAATTTTTGGTTTTTTCTTCTGAAGCAACATTGACCTTTGCTTGCAAGATACGCAGTTTATTACTGATGGGACGGGTATCATTTGGTGTAGCACTAGATATTCCTCTAATTCTCTAAATCGGAGGGAAGGGAAGGAGAGGAGAGGAATTTTTATTACCAGATTTAGAAACAGCTCTCTGTATGGGCAATGAGAAAGGAAAAGCTTCTGAACGGAAGGATTTGCAGTTGCCCTTTGAAGGCTCCATTTACTGCACAGGCCAGGCATTTAGATTAGGTATTGTGACAGCTCTTAGTCTCTACTAACAGCAAGCTTGCCAACATGGTTCTTGGTTTTGAATAGAAACGTTTAATCATTTAATCAACCAATAACAATCTTAAAGAGCAAATCCTGTGTTTTCCACAGAAGCCTGTGAATAGCTTTTCCTTGCTCTCTCAAACCCATCAGCTTAGTGATGAAAACCACAGGAAAACTCTTCTGTATAGAGTAAAAAGCTACGGAGAAGCATAAGGGTGCATACGTAGAGCACTTCGGGTATGCCATGAAATTGAACATGTAAACTACAACTGTACTATATAAAATATATCCAGCACAGCCTATGGGACCTCCTGACACCATCTGAATTTCTAGAACATGCGTATACGTATATTTATATGGAAACGGCATAACTGGGCATCTGTTGTTACCTTTTGTTTATGTTACCACTCATGTTTGAGCAGGAATATAGGGCACCTAGATGTCAGATAGAGTTCAGCAGAGCTAGTGCGTTGCGCTGAATTTGTTTTACCAAACACAGATTCAGAACGTTTCTTCCAATTTGGATTGCAAAATGAATTACGATTGTCTGATGGTGAGATGCAGCTAAAATAACAGTTCTATCTAGATCGGTATTTCTATAAATGTATAACGCTCATTTTATTCTGCCAACCTCTGTGTCCTGTGCCGTCTTGGTTATCATATTCATTTATGGCTTGTTCGTTTCCTTTAGGTTGTGTTTAAAAAAGAATAGGGTTGTTTTTCTCTTTTTGCCCCTACAGATCATACCCCTTACGGACGTGAATGTCAGTTTTGGTTTCAGTGGATCGTGTTACTCTGTGATCATTTTTATTTATTCGTACAACCTAAGGAACAACCAGTATTCTTGGGGTCATTTTTCCAGACTGATTTATAAGATGTGCCTACCAAGCTCTTTTCTACCCTGGCAGAGGTTGTATAACTCTAAAGTATTGCCAATGAAAGTCGTGACGTGCCAAACTGAGTCTTTTTACAGACTTTCCACAGCAGTTTGTTTACAAAGCTGTTCCTTCTTTACAAGCGATGTATTTATTTATTTAAATATTCTAACTACTGCAATTTCGGGCAAACATTGAGACCAGTTGTGAACGTGAATTACAGCATAACACATTTTTTGAAAAGGACCAAACATGCTTCTAGAATAGGAGCTAAAAATAAAGAAATAAATAACTAGATATTTGATGTAGCCTCTGGTTAGATGAATAATGCAAGAAGAAGTGTTAAAACTTGATTCTTAAAATATTTTACGAAGTAGTGTATTGTTCTGTAACAAAGACGACATGTAAATATTAGATTTTTATCACAGCCTACACAGACTATTTTAAAAGTGCAATATAATTTGACTGCTCTGGGGCTAGGAGAGAGATTAAAGCAATTTATATTCAATAAATATAGGTGGGGTTTTTTTCTACTGTACAATAACCAGATTCTGAAATACTTGTGGACCGGAGTTGCTGTAGTTTAACTCACAGTGCCTTTTGAAGTTGCCATCATGTTTCTGGTCAGCAGAGCGTCTAACTCTGCTGTAGGACACGATACATTTCAATGTACTTCAGTGTCTGAATGTCTTTTAATGTAACTTCTTCCTTTTCAACGGTTGCAGTGGAAATTTGTCACGAGTTAACTTGAACACGAGTTTTTGTGCTTATAGCTCCATCCAGTTCCTGAAAACAGCAGGGGATTATTGCAACCAACTACTGAAATGCTGTAAAGATATTTCCTTTTGAATACTTACGTTTAGAATTGGATATTAAACACTGAAACTGCTGCATTTTTGTCATGCCTATTATATGTAACTATTTACTGTATAAAGAGAGTCTACATAAAATTGCTTTGATGTCAGCCTTGGAAATGTGCCATGAGATTTATTTGAATTGTCCTGTGACAAAACTTTTGGTCCCTTTTTAGCTCTCCTGAGAAATCACAGTAAATGTTTCCTGACAGTGAATCACACCATTATTACGAGTCTAACACTGGTTTTAAAAAGCAAATAAACACAGAACAATTTTCATGTGATGAGAAACTCTTACTTCAAGTGAAGTTGTTTCAGTCCAGTGTCAGGTGAAAATGTTGATGTGTAATGGAACGGTTTTGGGAAGGATATCCATTATGATGCTTTGTCCCAGCATTTCTTACTAATATGAAGTAGTGAAACGTTCCTAATCTGAACCTTGTCAGTGTCTGTGGAACTGAATTGTAACATTTCCTGTTGTCTCAGTTCAGTATTAGTCTGTGTCCTTCTGCACGGTCCCTATGCATGATGATTTTTCTAGTTCAAATGCATCTAAGTTCTCTTCTGTGGCCTATGTCCTTCTTGATGCTACCCTCGGGCTCTGACCGAACCAGTCGGATGGGGGGCTGATGCAGCCTGGGTGATACCAGAAAGCTCAAACCCACAGAAGAAAACAGAGGCAACACTTCTGTATTTGTAAGACATTCAGAAAGCTGCTAATGTGAGCATGTTGTGTTCAGAGAAAAGGGAATCAAGCAATGCATTTTGTAAAACCTACTGCTTCTACAAAGGTAAGGAGCCTGGTTTTTCAGAAGAGTTGCTTCTGTCAGGAGCAGTGTGGATTACCACAGGTAGATTCTGATATGCTGGAAAGCACAGCTGCTATTCAGGTGGTCCTTGACAGGCAAGAGAGATGAGCTGAACTAAGCCTCATAAATTTTAACAAGTGTAAGTGTGACTGGGTGTTCTGTCTGGGTTGGCATAACCCCATGCAGTAGGACTGGCTGAAAAAGACATTTTGCAGAAAAGGGGATAAGCATTCTGTTCTAAAGCCGGTTAATCAGGAGCTGTAAGAGTGCCTTTGTGGCAAAGGTGGCCAACTGCATCTGGGGCTGCATTGGTGAGATGAAGGCAGCAGGCTAAGGAAGTACCTGTTCCCTTATGTTTAGTAATTATATGACCGCAGGTGGAGTTCTGTGTCCTGTTTTGGACACCCCAATAGAAGAAAGACGTTGACATGCTGGAGAGTCCAGCAGATGCCACCAAGATTGGTGGTTGAAGCACAAGGGGTAGGAGGAGAGATGACTGGGCTTGCTTAGCTTTAAGAAGAGAAAGCTAAAGGAGACCTTTCTGCTGTCTTGAACTATCTAATGGGAGCCAGACCCTTCTCAGGGATAGGAAACAGGCAACAGAGAAAAGTTGGTGTACACAAAATTCTGATTAGACACTAGGAAAAAAAATGCCACCATACAAGAAGTCAGAAATTGGAACAGGAGCTGAAGGAGGTTGTAGGATCCCCATCCTAAAAACTCAACTGGATGTGGCTCTGAGACACCAGATGTAATTTTGTCCTGCTTTGAGCAGGGCTTTGGTCTGGATGACCTGCAGAAGTGTCTTCCAGACAAATCCCACAAGTGCACGTGCCTAAGAGCGATCAGTTCTTTTACGTGACTGTATGTGACAGTTGATATGAACTCTGTGTGACAGTTCTTTTACGGCTATTACGAAAGTTGGACAAGTGCATGAGTACTTGGAGACCAGAGCTTTGTTACGAGTTTGTGGTATTGAGCTGAGATGTTTGGTGACAGAATTCTTGCTGTGGTAACGTGTCAAAAATCAAATGAGCCACTCAGTTTGCTGCAAAACCTTTTCTTCCAGTGAGGCTGCTTTTCAGCTGGATACCCAATTCTGTCTGTGAACTACTTAATGGAGTAGAAGTCCATATTCTTGTTTGATAATTAATCTGGATTCTGGTTTCAGCAGCCTTCAATCTGTATTGCCTTTTAGATCGGGAATAAGCACTTCCAATCCACAACATAATGGCTTGTACTTAAAGAGGAGATGAGCACCTCGATATTAAAAAAGAAGGGGTAAAAATCCAGTTGTAAATGCTTGTAGTATCACTTGTGCTCTCACATCTTGTCCGTCTGCTGGAGGCGGTGGTGACAGTCTGTAATCCAAAATGTTTAAATTGCAGACGCCACCAAGGACTTCACAGTACAGTTCTCTGCCAGGAAAAAGCTGTCTTCAGTGAAATAAATACAGCCCACGGGGAAACAAGTCACACGGGCAAGAAACTCGAAGTAATCAAACTGAAAAAGGAGGATTGCAATTGCGTATGCCAAAGCACTGCAGCCCTAGACATAAGCAAACTTGTTTTTTTGGTTTAGCCTCTAGCTGTAAACTCGGTGTCTTCATAACTTCCCTTGTAAAATTGCTTTCTGTACATGTCTCTACTATTTTCTCTCATCAGCTGGGTTGCCATCTTCTGTCACAGCCACAGCCTTCCCTCCAGCGTGCGGCCTGAGACAAACTCATATCCTGTGCAGTCCTGTCTTGCTCCGAGTCAGCTGGGACCTGTTGCTCCTTAGGGCTGAGGGCAGCTACTGGTCACCAGTCAGATGCTCTAGCCCGTGTCTCCTGCAATAGGATGTGGCTGAGGTCTGGTTTACAAAAAGATTGGAGACAAGTTCTGTGCTGATAAGGTTGGCGGCTCTACTGTGCTAAAGCAATTTATTTTCTTCCATCTTTCTTAATCTAGCCCCAAGCTGACTGCCTCTTTTGTTGTTCTAGAAACCAGAAAGCAAAAACTACCCACGTTCAATTCAGTATGTAATTTTTCACCAAATACTTGGATAGTTAATTTCTTTTAAGTAGAGAAGCGGGAATTGTGGTGAATGAAGCCTTACATGGTGAGGAAGATTTCAGACTGAGCTAGGATGGCATCCGAAGATTGAAGCACGGAGAGAAGACCCTCCCCAAGTCCAAACAATTTCACAGAATAACAGAATGTTAGGAGTGGGAATTAAAAAATGACACATTCTCCCAGAATTGCTTTCCCTGGGAGTGAGCGTGGTCTGGAGTGTGCTCGTTTTGGTGAGGTGAAGGGTCAGTCCTGTGCCATGCTGTAAAGGGGTTTATGTCCAACAGGAGCTGTCTTTCCCATTTCCCATTCAGCCTGGCAGAGACCACATCAGAAACAGTGGCTGTGTCTGGAAGAGGAGCTCTGCTTTTCAGGTAGGCTTTACATGATCCAATTTACAGGGCTCTTGGCATCCTGGGGTGTATCAGGAGGGGGGTGGTTGTAGGTCAGAGAGGTTCTCCTCCCCCTCTGCTCTGCCCTGGTGAGACCGCATCTGGAATATTGTGTCCAGTTCTGGGCCCTCAGTTCAAGAAGGACAGGGAACTGCTGGAGAGAGTCCAGCACAGGGCTACAAAGATGATCAAGGGAGTGGAGCATCTCCCTTCTGAGGAGCGGCTGAGGGAGCTGGGGCTCTTTAGTTTGCAGAAGAGGAGACTGAGGGGAGACCTCATTCATGTTTATAAATATTTCAAGGGTGAGTGTCACGAGGATGGAGCCAGGCTCTTCTCGGTGACAAACAATGATAGGACAAGGGGTAATGGACACAAACTGGAACACAGGAGGTTCCACTTGAATTTGAGAAGAAACTTCTTCTCAGTGAGGGTGACAGAGCCCTGGCCCAGGCTGCCCAGAGAGGTTGTGGAGTCTCCTTCTCTGCAGACATTCAAAACCCGCCTGGACGCCTTCCTGTGTAACCTCATCTGGGTGTTCCTGCTCCGGCAGGGGGATTGGACTGGATGAGCTTTTGAGGTCCCTTCCAATCCCTAACGGTCTGGGATTCCGTGATTCTGTATGGCTTTATTTTAGGCTGCAGGTTTCTTCACAGGGTAGGTCGCTCAGGTGCCTATAGTGTGTGGCAGACGAGCATTACTGCTCCTGTGTTGCCAGGCTGTTCATTGCGAGTGTGAGGAGGCGCTTCCATGGCCCCGATACGATGAGAAATGCCATTCTGAGGTGTGTTGCACCTCTAGGTGAGCAGGAGCAGTTCGGGCCCTGGGGCTGGGCTGACTGCCGGCTCCGGTGCCACATCGCCCAACGCCCATTAGCTAAGTGAGCTTTCCCACACCCCGTGTGTGATCGGATGTGAAATGAGCAGTGGCGGGCTCTGCCCATGCTTGCTGAGGAGACCGTTCACGGCTGTCACTGCCCGCTGCTCTGTCACCCCCAGAACTCCTCTGGGACTGGCTCGGCCTGAAACCCGGAGCGAGCACTTGCTTGTGTCCTGCCTGGTGCTGGTGTCGGGGCTGCCTGAGCTCCCGGTTAAGCAGGGCCTGCGTTGCAGACGGGCTCTGCTAATGGC
>NW_010208388.1:747-2045 GCF_000695765.1 Mesitornis unicolor | reverse complement strand
TCTGGTATTTGAAAGGTATTTTAGCACTCAAACAGGCAGTGAAAACATTTGGCCATGGTTTGTGAAAGTAACGGGTTGCTAAGCAGAATTATTTACAGTACTGAGAACTGCAAAACCCAGCATGCACAGCCCGAGTTGCATTATCCAAACTAAAGCACATGGTATTACACCAAGACCAGTACACACCCCAAAATCTGCAGTTTCCAAAGAAGTCACTAATTTAAGGAATGTTGTCATAGGCCATCGGAACAGAAGCAGCTCACAGAAAGCAGACACCGACCGCTATTAGCAGGAGCAGGGCTGAAACTGTCCTCACAGGAACACCTCGCTCTGCCCATTTAATCCATCCACACTGGCTACTGGAGGGATTATCCCCATCAAAATCACCAGTTAGTGGCTATACTGGGTGCAAATGGTAAGGTAGTGGGGGGCTGCAGGGATGGTCTCTGTGAGAGGAGGCTGAGCCCATCAGAGGAGTTTGTGGCAGCTCTGAGCCCATCTGCAAAGTTGCCAGTGCTGCTGTGAGCACTTAAAAAAGGGCAGAAAACACCACACAGGCAGAAAACAAAAGGGAAAACAGCAGTGTAAGCACCAGGTCATGACCCAAACCTATTCTAACTGGCAATAAATTAATTTCACTCAAGTCAAGGCTTCTTGTCTTGCCTGTTAATATTAGAATTAAGCTCTTTCTTCACACAATATGCACTTTCTCACAATACCTGAGTATCTCTTCTGCCCTTGTGATTTGGAAATAGGGAGCCTCGGAGAACAGATCTCCTGAGAAGTATCCATTTTTACAGGTTGCTTCCCAGGATAATGGTCCAGAATCAAATCCAGGTCATCGTCATCAGCAAGCAAGGAAGCTTTCATAACCTAAAAGTTTTCATAATCAAAAAAAAGGGGGTAAGTCAAGCCTGCACATTAGCAAATCACTCTCACAGCAGCAGCCAGTTGATCTCACCAGCTCCTTTCCCAATCAAGGTAATTTCTACGTGTTGCATACACTCAAGCCATAAACATTTCGAGTAACAGTGAAGGCACACAGTCAGGAGAACTGAAGGCAAACTTGTCAGCTGACGATAAACTCCTACAAACTACTAGTTAAGCTAAATCAGTGTCATGGTGCGAAGTCCTAAAATAATCCTGTTTTCTGAGATGTTAGCTCTCTCTACTTGGTTTTCAGCTTCAGTAGTAACTCCAGGACTATTTTTCCTTTACAAATAAAAAACATGGGTTGAAGCCCACAAGTGTTCCAGGTACCATCCTTTCACACAAATGAACAAATGAAAACACACACA
>NW_010208388.1:0-668 GCF_000695765.1 Mesitornis unicolor | reverse complement strand
CACCATCCCTGGATGTGTTTAAAGAGCGGGTAGACGAGGTACTTAGGGATATGGTTTAGGGGGTAGACAGGAACAGTTGGACGTGATGATCTCAGAGGTGTTTTCCAACCCAGCAATTCTGTGATTCTGTGTGATTCTGTGATTCTGAGATCTTAGCTCTGTCTACTTGGTTTTCAGCTTCAGTAATAACTCCAGGACTATTTTTCCTTTACAAATAAAACACATGGGTAGAAGCCCACAGGATTCTGTGTGATTCTGTGATTCTGAGATCTTAGCTCTGTCTACTTGGTTTTCAGCTTCAGTAATAACTCCAGGACTATTTTTCCTTTACAAATAAAACACATGGGTAGAAGCCCACAGGTGTTCCAGGTACCATCCTTTCACACAAATGAGCAAATGAAAACACACACACCAGAACTCAAAGCAAGACTGGTGACCCTACTGCGTTCTTTTCCTCAACCTGGGCCCAAGGCAGTCCTGGCTAGGTGGCTAGTTTAACGAACCAGTTAGTCCTGGTAGCTTATCACGCTGCACACACACCAGAGTTTGGAAATCTGAATTCTGGCTTTTAAGGTGATTTTCATTTCTGCGTTAAGCTTTTCCCGCCTATAAGGGTTTGCCACAGAAACACTAAAGACCAGTGTGTAAGTTTTAATCACACTATAGGT
>NW_010208387.1:0-794 GCF_000695765.1 Mesitornis unicolor | reverse complement strand
TCTTGGACATCATTAGGGACACGAGTGAACAGAAGTGGACATTGGGGTCATTGAGATATGGGGGGACATTGGGGGACAGGGGGATATGGGGGGAGATGGGGACATATGGACACTATGGGGTCATTTGGGGACACTGGGGACATTGGGGACATTGGGGATATCATTAGGGACATGAGTGAACACAAGAAGACATTGGGGGCCATTGGGACATTTTGGGACATGGGGTCACTAGGGACATTGGGGACATTGGGGTCATTGAGGACATTGGGATTGTGGACATCATTAGGGACGTGAGTGAACACGAGGTCATTGGGGTCATTTGGGACACAGTGGGGACAATTGGGGACATGGAGAGGACATGAGACCATGGGGTCACCCCTAGGGACAGAGGGGACACATAGGGACGGTGGGGTCACCACCCAGTCACCCCCAGGACACAGGGGACACCCAGGGTCACCTCACACTGACCCCAATGTCCCCAAATGATCCCAATGACCCCATTGACCCCATTGACCCCAATGACCCCAAATGACCCCGATGTCCCCATGTCCCCCTGTCCCCAGGTGAGGAGTGGTTGGTCCGTCAGGTCGGGGCGTATCTGCCCGGGGTCTACGAGGAGGTCGTGGACGTGGTGGACGCCATCATCCTCACCGACAAGGTACGGGTGTGTCCCCCCCAAAATTTGGGGTTCCCCGGCACCCATGGGTGCCAGGAATCCCCCGGGGTGGGTTTTGGGGTCCCTATGGGTGCTGAGACCTCCATGGAATGGGTTTTGGGGCCCCCATGACCCCAAC
>NW_010208386.1:533-1046 GCF_000695765.1 Mesitornis unicolor | reverse complement strand
CACCCA
Organism: Mesitornis unicolor; assembly: GCF_000695765.1. Classification (NCBI taxonomy): domain Eukaryota; kingdom Metazoa; phylum Chordata; class Aves; order Mesitornithiformes; family Mesitornithidae; genus Mesitornis; species Mesitornis unicolor. The sequence continues at coordinate 1,040 of NW_010208386.1, read as the reverse complement.
GTAAGTGCTCCCAGTGCTCCCAGTAACCCCCCATATGCTCCCAGTAACTCCCAGTAACCCCCCAGTACTGCTCGGTAACCCCTCCCAGTGCTCCCAGTATCCTCCCAGTACCTCCCAGTAACCCCTCAATGCACCCAGTACTCTCCCAGTAACTCCCAGTATCCTCCCAGTGCTCCCAGTAACCAGTGCTCCCAGTGCTCCCAGTAACCCCCCATATGCTCCCAGTAACTCCCAGTAACCCCCCAGTACTGCTCGGTAACCCCTCCCAGTGCTCCCAGTATCCTCCCAGTACCTCCCAGTAACCCCTCAATGCACCCAGTACTCTCCCAGTAACTCCCAGTATCCTCCCAGTGCTCCCAGTAACCCCCCCCCATCCTCCCCGTCCCCCCAGGGACTCCCTAATTACTCCTACTGTGCTCTCATTTTCCCAGTAACCCCCCCGCAGTGATCCCAGTAACCCCCAGTGCTCCCAGTAACCTCGCAGTACACCCCAATGCTGGCAGCAAG
>NW_010208386.1:0-467 GCF_000695765.1 Mesitornis unicolor | reverse complement strand
AGTTCCCCCCAGTGCTCCCAGTATCCCCAGTAACCACCCCCAGTGACCCCTCCCAATCCCTCCCAGTGCTCCCAGTATCCCCAGTAACCACCCCCAGTTCCTCCCAGTCCCTCCCAGTAACCCCAGTAACCCCTCAATGCACCCAGTACTTTCCCAGTAGCTCCCAGTATCTTCCCAGTCCCTCCCAGTGCTCCCAGTATCCCCAGTAACCACCCCCAGTCTCTCCCAGTACCCCCAGTAACCACCCCCAGTCCCTCCCAGTGCTCCCAGTATCCCCAGTAACCACCCCCAGTCTCTCCCAGTACCCCCAGTAACCACCCCCAGTCCCTCCCAGTGCTCCCAGTATCCCCAGTAACCACCCCCAGTCTCTCCCAGTACCCCCAGTAACCACCCCCAGTCTCTCCCAGTGCCCCCAGTTTCTCCCAGTCTCTCCCAGTGCTCCCAGTAACCACCCCCAGATCCTCCCA
>NW_010208385.1:0-1309 GCF_000695765.1 Mesitornis unicolor | reverse complement strand
GCCACACCTTGTCGGCCTGGCGCAGGCAGTCGATGCGGCGGATCTTGCCCTTCTGGTCGGGGTTGGACAGGACGCAGCAGGGCGCCTTCTTGCCGGTGACGGAGAGGACGAAGTCCTCGCGGCACTCGGGCCGGATGGCCTTGCGCAGCTTGGCCAGGAGGCGCTGGCCAGGAGGCGCGAGGCCCATTTCTGCTTGACCTCGGGCTTCTCGCCCAGCAGCTCGTCCTTGACGGCGCGCTCCTCCTCCTTCGACATCCGCTTCTCGTGCTTCTTGAAGTACTTGCGCTTGCGGGCCTGCAGGTTGAACCAGGTGTAGGAGAAGGCCCGGACGTGGGGCAGCAGCGCCTCGATGAAGGGGTGGAACTCATCCTGTGGGGCAGGAGGGCGTCAGGATTGGGGGGAAGCAACCCCTGTGGGGCGGACACAGCCCCCAGGGGACCCCTGTGCCATGCAGAGGACCCCCGTCCTGCAGAGGGGGGAGCTCCTGGGGGACCCCTGTGTCATGCAGGGGACCTCCATCCTTGATACAGAGCTCCCAGGGACCCTTGTCCCACACAGGGAGCTCTCACGGGACCCTCGTGCCACATGGGAGACCCTCATCCTGCAGAGGAGACCCCCATTCTGTGCAGAGGGGAGCTCCCAGGGGACCTCCATCCTTGACACAGAGCTCCCAGGGACCCTTGTCCCACACAGGGAGCTCCCAGGGGACCCCCGTGCCATGCAGGGAACTCCCACCCTGCGGACCCCCATCCACCGCAGGGGACCCCCATCTTGCAAAGGGGGGAGCTCATGGCCCTCATCCTGCAGAGGAGACCCCCATTCTGTGCAGAGGGGAGCTCCCAGGGGACCTCCATCCTTGACACAGAGCTCCCAGGGACCCTTGTCCCACACAGGGAGCTCCCAGGGGACCCCCGTGCCATGCAGGGAACTCCCACCCTGCGGACCCCCATCCACCGCAGGGGACTCCCATCTTGCAAAGGGGGGAGCTCATGGAGGACGCCCATCCCATGCCGGGGACCCCTGTCTTGCACAGCGAGCTCCCAGGGGACCCCCAACCTGCAGAGTCGACCCCCATCCTTTATATGGAGCACCTGGGGGATCCCCACTCCACACAAGGGATCCCCATCCCGTGCAGGGAGGAGCTCCCAGGGGACCCCCATTCTGCACAGGGAGCTCCCCTGTCCTGTAAAGGGGACCCTGGTCCCACAAAGGGGACCCAAACCCTGCACAGGGAGCTCCCCGGGGACCCCCGCCCTGCACAGGGGACCCCCGTCCTGCAGAGGGGGGAGCAGCCCTCGGCACGGCCCCG
>NW_010208384.1:7107-17520 GCF_000695765.1 Mesitornis unicolor | reverse complement strand
TCATCCAGATCATTGATAAAGATGTTAAAGTGCGTTCTAGGAGTGCATTTAATGATCTCCAGCCAGTACATATATCCAGTTTGAGGTACCAGCACAGAACTACTCCAAAACCTTAAAGTACACATAATTGTGGAAGTTAAGCCCTCAGCATCAACTCTTTTACCCTGCAGCTCCTGGTTTGCATTCACTCCACACTCTTACCAAGCCACGCTACTTGCTAACATAGGTACAGCTTCTGGCAAGCAAACATAGAAGAAGAACAAAAGCTGGACTGGGATGGAGGAACTGATTTTTTAAGAAAGAGCAGGGCAGATACACGCAGAAGGCAAAAGGAGTTTTATAACCATCATTTGTCCTGGCTCCTGTGACACAGAATAATTATGGTCATGAACCTGTGCAGCCCTTTCCCCTGGGGTGACCAACACCTCAGGCTGGTCAACTTGAGGACACAAAGATGAATTGTAATAGTCAATGAGTACATAGACTTTAAGAATGACACATTTTAACTTGGTATCTCAGAACATAACCAAGGATAAGATGAAATTAAGATAAGAAAAAAAATAAATACTTAATTTCAGAAGACAATGTACTTGGATGACGTCTTTTAAACAATGAAACAGCCTCCCAGAGTCTTCCCACTATTGGATCCTATTTGCTTGGTGCTTTCATAGCCAGATTGGCAGATGCTAGAAAACAGCCTGCAGGATATAATCTTGCTCTGGCAAGGAGTTGGGCTGGATGATCATTTCCATCTAAGCTTCCTCTCAATTCAGACTGAAGTTTTGGAAGCAGGATCTCCTTCTTGCTTTGTATTTGCCATACGAAATACGGCAAATTTGACTGGCAATATGGCAAAGTTCAGCTGGAGCTCCTAGGTATCACACTTGGCCGCAACAGATGCCAGTTAAAGCTCTTGGGGTCTGGTCCAAATCCCCTTAGAGATGGCAGGTATGCCTCCGCTGATTTGGGGACCCTCAAAACAAACCTTTGATACTCACAAAAGCGTCTGTGAATGTGTGAGAAGTCAGAGCCACTCTTCCTTTATAAGTTGGCCAAGTTGGCAAGAAGCAGCTCAGCATCAGCACAAGCATTGTGAAGCGCTGTTAACATGGTTAACAAGGTCTCTTGGCATGATATTGGCTAACATTGGCTAATATTTCCTGATAAACAGTGGGATGCTGACACGGTGATACCGCTTCTGGATCCCAGTTGACCTGTACCTTGTCAGTCTGCGATGTGCTCTCAGGAAGTTTGCACCTGCAGAAATGTCTTTAATTAATCTCTTTATCTTCTCCCTTTTGACTCTTTCCATAGTCTCATCTTTATAATGCCTGTCATCAGCCTGTCCATACACTGAGGCACAAATCACCTTTATTTAATGTCAAATACAGAATCGAGCACCTTGAACCAACAAATGGTTGGTGCAACCTTGCTGCACTCAGCAGTTGAGAGTTTTGCCCGTACTTTGAGACCAACATGCCCCATCAGGATTTCTGAAATGTTGAACTTTCTCTAAAAATTTGTTTCTTAAAAATGCCCCAGTTCAGCCACCCATAAATGGAGTCATCTAAGCCTTACAAGCCATTTTGAAAAATCACAGACACTCACTTGAATGGAGAGGCCACACTGCAGCAATATGGATGTAAATCAGAATCCCTCCTTCTCTCTGTCTTAAAAACAAAGAACACTGCTTTTTACAGGGCTATATATTGTACTCCTTCAACACACACACATAGGATCATAGAATTACAGAATTCTTTAGGTTGGAAAAGACCTTAAGATCATCCAGTCCAACCATTAACCTAGCACTGCCAACTCCACCACTAAACCATGTCCCAGGTGCCACATCCACACGGTTTGTGAACCCTTCCAGGGATGGGGACTCCACCACTGTCCTGGGCAGCCCCTTCCAATGCCTGATAACCCTTTTAGCGAAGAAATTTTTTCCTCAGATCCAATCTAACCCTCCCCTGGCACAACTTGAGGCCATTTCCTCTCATTCCATTGCTTGTTACTGGGGAGCAGAGAGCGACCCTCCCTCGCTATCCCCTCCTTTCAGGAGCTGCAGAGGGGATAAGGTCTCCCCTCACCTCCTCTTCTCCACTTGAACCCCCCAGCTCCCTCATTGCTCCCCAGCATTCGGCTGCTCCAGACCCCTCCCCAGCTCCGTTGCCCTTCTCTGGCCACGCTCCAGCCCCTCAATGTCCTTCTGGGAGTGAGGGGCCCAAAACTGACCCCAGGATTTGAGGTTTGGCCTCAGCAGTGCCCAGCACAGGGGATGATCCCTGCCCTGCTCCTGCTGCCCACACCAGTGCTGGGACAGCCCAGGATGGCGTTGGCCTTCTTGGCCACCTGGGCACATTGCTGGCTCATGGTCATAGGTGTCAACCAACACCCCCAGGTCGTTTTATGCCTGGCAGCTCCAGCCACTCGTCCCCAAGCCTGTAGCATCCATGGGGTTGTTGTGACCCAAGTGCAGGATCCAGCACTTGGCCTGGTTGAAGCTCACGCAATTGGTCTCAGCTTATGGATCCAGCCTGCCCAGATCCCTCTGTAGAGCCTTTTTACCCTCAACCACACCAAGACGAAGACCACCAATAGCAAATGCAGAATTATTTATTGCCATGTGAAAGATAAGTACACACAGCACAGAGCAAATAGGGGGAAAAATGGAAAATCGCTTTAAAATTAAGATTACAGAGCAGAAATAACAGGAGAAGCACTTAAACATATTGCTGCCCCAAGCGAGTGTGAATTTCAATGGAAAATAACAACCAAATGTTTCCAAAGCCAACCACAGAAATCAAATAGGATTCAACTTAAACTCAATTTATTCTGAAGACTTTGTTATTATAGAGGCATGTAGTATTCATGGATATTTCTCAAAAATTAAACTCTTCTGGGCTGAAATTTGTGTAGTACCAAAAAAGGGTTTTAAAAAGAGAAACCCCTCTATTCTGTGAAGCAGTTTCTGGGAACTTTCCTGGAAATCCCAGCAAGACAAGCCAAAGAAAATTATCTATGGGGAATTGCGATTGTTGCGGCAAATATGTGCTTATACTCTGATTCATTTAATTAAGCCCTTCGAGTGAATAATGGGATACAAAACAAGGGACACGCTGAAGAAGAGTAATCAATCTGTAACAAGATCATACCAGTTATTAACTGTACATTATACACATGTAAATCCAAATCAGTAATTAAGCCCTACTGCACTTGCATATTAAGATTTCTCAATAGAAGCTTTAAAGCAGCATTTGTCAATGGCGTTAATTTTAAATTATATGACTAGCGACAACACTGTATACCACCCAAGATTTTAGCATGCTGGGAAAAACTCTTTTCCCTTTTGAAGTTGTATTTCAAAAAAAACAGCCATTTCTGAGGGATATTAATGAGGACAGAGTCAGAGAAGAAAGACACAGAGCGAAGAAGTTACAATTAAAAAAAATAGATGTATAACAGTCACATTAAACATTCACATCATAAAGCCTGGGTGGCTATTCATTTCTATTTCACTTTAAATGAACAGTAATGTGTGAAAATTGTACTAGGAAAATAGAAACTGTTCTCTCATAAGCAACACTGCTGCTTTCAGACACCAACTGCACTGTTAGCACATTCATTTGTATTGTACTGTATTAGTAATAGTCAAAATTTGTCATGAACTTGTGGTTATTGAGTGAATTTCGTTGATAGCCTCAGTGAATTCTCTTTGGACAAGCACATAAGACACTCAACAACTATGGATCTGTGGATATTAATGGCATTGTGTCTAAGTGGGTCTGCAGTTACATCTGGGTGAAGACTGGTCTCCAGTGGTCCACAAGTAGAGGTACATCTACCCATGCTTGTTATGGTACAGTTTGGAGGAATGCCACTTTGGAGAAATGATATTATAGGAAGAATTTGTAACATGAAGAAGTACAGGACTTAACGATGGAGACTGAGGTGCTGCTGAAGTTAGAAATCACATTGATAACATTTCAATGAAGCACAGACAGACAAAAAGAGAAGCACATCCTTTACATCAGTTTCTGATGCACCATTCATAACACCACCACAATTAAGGCATGCCAGCTTGGACCAGGACATCCAGCAGGCTTTTTTAAAGTGTGTCATCTCTCAGTATGGTCTTGAAAATTTACCATAGCCAAACCCTGAGTGCCTCAGATTACTCACAGTTTCCCATGACACTATGATGGTCAAGTTATGCATGGTACCAGGTTGGGTGAGATATTTGCTGTGTGGTTGCACTCAAAGAGTTGTGGTCAATGGCTTGATGTCCAAGTGGAGATCAGTGACAAGTGGTGCTCCTCAGGGGTTGATATTAGGACTGGTACTGTTTAACATCTTTGTTGGTGACAGTGGCATTGAGTGCACACCCAGAAAATTTGCCAATGACACCAAGCTGTGTGGTGGATCCCAACACACAACATGTCTGAACTGGCAGAAAGCTGCTATAACCCCTTTAGTACTGTCATCTTCATGTACTTTGGGACACGAGTACCCGGGCTGAACTCCAACATCACATTGCTCAGCCCTCGAATGGCAAAAATCCATCTAGAATTTAAAGAGAATGGCACATCAAAATAACATGCAGTAAGTTATGAAAACTGCAGCCTTTACTTAGCGATTTCCTCACATCACCTTTACCAGAAAGTGAAGGCTGCAACATAATATACAGCACTAAATTAAACTTTCCACAAACATCACTGGCACGTACAGACGTACACCGCTTCAAGTGCTTACTCATCGTGTGTAATTCAAGCAAACAACAAGTTACTGGGGGCCAAGGGCAAGCATTGCTGGAGGATTTTTTTCGGCTATTCAGAGCTGTGAATCAAAGGTGATGCATTGTTAAACCACGTATCTGTGCGAGGGGGCTGCGGTTACGGAATTTGATGGCAATGAGCGCTGCACTGAATATAAACGTCACCTTATTTATCATCCCTTATTATTTTTAGATCGTTCATTGCAAGGAAACATACTCCAGCAACTATATTATATTCTAGCATTCTGTACTAGGAAGGTCTCTGTAAGAGAAAAAGTTGATTCAACTTTTCCAAAAGATTGTTTTCAGTTTCTACAGAAGCACCTATTCAACTGCAGTCTATAACAGCATTCATCATAGCAGGTCATTTTGGGACACTTGCATGTGGGTGTTTAACTGCTTACGGCTTGCTTTCCTAACAGAAAAAATAATGCAGCCAACATCAAATAAAGTAAACAATTTTTGAACGCAGAAAAGAGGATACATGTTTTACAAAGGCTTTCTCTGACTTATTATTGCTTAAAAATGAGGAAAAGCTCCAAACACCTTCAAAAGTGATTAATTACATGCTGGTGGCCTCTTACTGCCACATGCTCAATTTGATCATCTCCTATCAAAGACCAAATGGCCAACATGATGGTGGCATCTACTAATTGAGCAACATCTGCCCAATTCCTCAGATGAGATACTGCTCACCCAAACCTGGAGTGCTCAGTACAGGACCTGTTCCTGATTTCAAAGCATGCACCCTTTTCCAGCTTGGTCCCCCCCTAAAATGGGACCATACCCATGGAGCCTGCTAGGCCTAAGCTTGGATGATTCCTGACAAGAGGTGACTATTAGCACCGAAATATTCCCATTAAACCACATAGATCATCTTCCTTCTTAATTGTCACCATGACAATGTCAACACTTCAATCACCAGTGCTGAACATATGCGAGATGTGCCCCAGTTTGCATCCCGTGGAGTTGTTACCTTGGCTGCCCTCAGATGCTCTATTGCGTTTGGTTTATATTGCTTAGGTTTTTCTTCTCAGCCACAAAGCTGGAGAGAGGGGATGGGGATAACGCCGGGAGAAGAAAACCCTTGTGGCATGGAGAAGATCGCAGTGTAATGCAAATTTCTTTGGGTAACAACAAAACTGCTTTAAAGGCCATTTCCAAAGCCACTGTTGAAAGGGACTGAGGCCATGTGAAGAAGCAAGTGCTTGTTGTGATGTCTTGCTGGTATCTCACTTGAGAAAGAGGAGCATGCTTTGTCACAGTAGCTGGGATCCATGTGTAGGAAACGCAGTTACAGAAGTTAAACAAGGGCAAATCTTCCTCATAATGGAAATCTAAACCTTTAATATTGCAACACCTTTAATATCATGATGCACTGTTAGAGTTAATTTGGCCTAAGGGTAACTATTTCATAAGCATGGGGGTATTTTTAAACAAAGCTTACTGATTTTAAAAGATGTTTACAGTAGTCAAAGAAACACCATCTTTTAAAGGTACATTTTAAAATTTTAATTGCATTCTGATAGAACCTTAGCTGTAAAAACTACCAGCACTGTTTTGATACCAAAAGCTGTGATGGTTTACATCAGAATCACAGAATCCCAGAGCGTCAGGGATTGGAAGGGACCTCCAAAGCTCATCCAGTCCAATCCCCCTGCCGGAGCAGGAACACCCAGATGAGGTTACACAGGAAGGCGTCCAGGTGGGTTTTGAATGTCTGCAGAGAAGGAGACTCCACAACCTCTCTGGGCAGCCTGGGCCAGGGCTCTGTCACCCTCACTGAGAAGAAGTTTCTTCTCAAATTGAAGTGGAACCTCCTGTGTTCCAGTTTGTGTCCGTTACCCCTTGTCCTATCATTGTTTGTCACCGAGAAGAGCCTGGCTCCGTCCTCGTGACACTCACTCTTTAAATATTTATAAACATGAATGAGGTCTCCCCTCAGTGTCCTCTTCTGCAAACTAAAGAGCCCCAGCTCTCTGGTATGGGAAGTAGCACCAAAGCCTCTTTTACCCCCTTTGTGGACATCAGAGTGTATCAGACCTTGCCTACTGATGAAGATGAAGATGAGGACAAAGAGTCATCTGTTACTGCCCTCTTCACTAGCGAGCTGCTCAGACAGGAGCAGGCCAAGCTGAACGAAGCCCGGAAGATCTCGGTGGTGAACGTCAACCCCACCAACATCCGTCCCCACAGCGACACCCCAGAGATCCGGAAATACAAGATCCAGAAATACATCAGCTAAGGTTCTCTATCTGCTGCCTGCTGGTTATCACAATCGAACACTGTTGCAAGAATTTGGTCAGCAGAGAAGACCTAAAAAACACAGGTGCAAAAATTGGGAATGAGCTGATGACCTCTGTGGGTGTGCAGAACAGGAGTGGGCTCTTTCTCTGGAAAAACTGAATGACTTCAAGGACTGAAGTAGCACGAACAGGATGAAACCCAGCATTGCCTGCTCGATTTCACGAACCTGGCAGCAAAAAATGTCACTATAGACTGGACACTTGGAGGAGAAGATTCTAGTTCAGTCAAATTCAGGGTTAGCATGAGACCCTAAAGAGAGGCAGCTATGGTAAACAAGTACAATCCGAAAACACACTGGGTATTTCCAGCAGCAAGGGATGTGCCGGTCGTACGTCACTGGAATACTGTGTAAAATTTAGGTCATCCCTTTCAAGGACAGACACAGCTGTGCTCCATATGGGGCACAGCCACAGCCACAGCCCTGTCACACAGCCCCCGAGCATGTGCCTGGGTTCCCGTGTCTGGGAAATCCCATGCCATGAGGGAAATGCAGCCCGTGGGAAACGGGCATGCCGCAGATGGCCAGCGAGCGCACCATCGGCCCGATGCTCTCCGGTTGCATGGGCACATCAAGATGGGTTGACTCTATGGCCTGTTGGCTGTTACAACAGCTCCAGAACTACTAAATAAAGATTTAATTTGCCTTTTGGGTTTCCTGGAGGTCCAGGCTCTATGGCACAGCACGGATCACATAGCATAGCGTGTGTACAGCAAACACAACACGTCCCTTGCCCAGGTGTTCAGCTGTCAAGCTGCATCTGTGTCTGTCCATGACTTCCAGACATCAACCAGACTGATAGGGATAATTGCACTGAACCAGTAACCGTGTGCTGTGCCAAGCAGCGCTAACACAAGGAAAAGAGGAGAGGGTAGAGCCATTGCATGTTCTCAAACACACAGAATATTTGGAGTTAGAAGGGACCTGGAAAGCTCCCCCAGTGCAACCCCTGCCAGAGCAGGATCACCAGAGCAGTCACACAGGAACACGGCCAGGGCTTTGGGTGTCTCCACACAAGGAGACTCCACAACCTCTCTGGGCAGCCTGGGCCATGCTCCAGAACCCTCACACTCACAAACTTTGGCCTCATCTTCAGCTTGAACCTCCTGTGCTCCAGCTTGGGACCATTGCCCCTTGTCCTGGCATTGGCCATCCCAGAGCAGAGCCTGGCTCCTTCCTCCTGACACTGCCCTTTCCAAATGGATCCCCAGGAATGAGGGCACCCCTCAGGCTCCTCTGCTCCAAGCTCAAGAGCCCCAGCTCCCTCAGCTGCTCCTCAGCAGGAGATGCTCCACTCCCTCCAGCATCTTTGTGGCCCTGCTGGACTCTTTCAAAGAATTAATTTCTCCAATTTCTCCGGTTTCTCCAATTAATCTCTTCCTCTACAAGGCAGGAAAAAGGTGGTGATGTGAAAGAGGTGCAGAAGATGGCTTCGAGGAGTATCAAAGAAATGGAAAATCCATCTCGGAAGAGGAGACCGTGAGCACATCTGAACAAACAGGTGCAGAACGACGTGAGCCTCAGTTGTCTTCGCAATGGCCCAGAATCCACATCAATTGAATTAGCACGGTCTTAATGAAGTCTCCAGCAGAACTCATGGCCTCAGGCTTAGCATTACGCTGCCATAGCCCTGGAGCCACCAGGAGAGGGCAAATTCTCATCCCAGCTCACTCAGATCATTACCACCAAGAGTCTGAATCTGCCCATCCCCATCGGTGACGATGCAGCCCTCAAGATTTTGGCTTGTCAGCCCCCCCAGAGCAGTGCCCAAGGGCATCAACTGCCCTCGATGACCTTAAAGGTCTTTTCCAACCTAGATGTTTATCTGATTTGTCAACACACAGTGCAAGGGGAGACAGGGAAATTTCCTCAGCAGAGAGACAACGTTGGCGTGCAAATGAACGGTGTAAACCCACCATAGATACATTAAAGCTGGAAATATGAATATTTCTAACCATTACAGCAGTGAGATCCTGGAAGAGCTCTGACAAGTAATGGGGGCAAAAATGTAATTTTAAGGTGATAGTTGACGTTTCTGAACAGAAGTTTGTAGTGCAGAGGTGTCTGAAATACTCCTAAGAGATGCCCCACACCGAAAAGCTCCCTTAGCTGTGAACTGCAAACCGAAATCCAATTGAAATCAGGGATTTAATTAAAAGCAGCAATTCCGAGCCGGCTGCTGGCAGGCGCGACGCTGGTAAGAGGTGACAGCTGCTTCGTTGGCAGCGCGACGGCAGCCACTGCTAAAGAGGTCGAGGAACAGGCATGAGCCACCGTGCCCGAGGACCACCCCATTTTTAGGAAGGTATTTGTTAGAAAGGCTTCAGAGCCTTTCATCCGTGCTTTTCTCCTACTTTAGTTTATATTTCGCTGCTGTCTTCCATTTGTTTTTTTGGCTCAGTGGGAGCATAATGCCAATTAAAATTAGTTAAGAGAGAAAATGTCGGGTTTTCCAAATGCAACATAACTGTTCTTAAAAGAAATGTTCCCTCAGTACCTAGTAAATCCAGGGTTTGTTTGCAATAAATACGCATTTCAGACCACTTTCTCCATTCTACAAGTGGTCTTAGATCACTTTGATCTGTTTTATTCACATATTTATCCCCCACTCTGCATATGATTCCCATTTTTAAGAAGGGTTTATGAATACCTCTTCTAAAAAAGTACCATTTTCTTATATTAAGAAACCCAAACTCGGTTTCAGGTACAAACCAGTAGCAAGGGATTAGTACTCGCACAAAATCAATTTTATTAAAACGTCAGAAATAAAAGTACAGTTGGATTCCAGGAAGTGGCTTTGCACATATGTTAATATTCAGAGGCAATTTATGGCCCTTAAATTAAGTTTCACAGAGGATGCTGGACCACTCCAGGTAGCCAGAATAATTCACGCACTGCAAAGATTGAATTGGAACCCAAAATGCAATATCGAAGTTGAAAGTAATCCTTGAGTTGGGTGTTTTTATTGCCAGAGCTTCAGGTGGAAATAAATGCTGGACCCTCTGAAATGATGGGGCTGTGTCGCACAGCGATGCTTGTCACAGCTTTTCCCTGTGAAGAAGCTAAGAATAACTTAAAAACTCACAGAAAGTGTTGAGCAGCTAAAAATAAAGAAGTCACGGGAGGACACAAACATTGAGCCCCTTCGCATCAGCTGCTGGGAGAACCGAAACGTTTTGGGTCAGACCCTGATCCCAGCGCATGCAACATGATTTGTGGGTGAGAACTGATGCTTCTCCTTTTCTCTCTGTTTGCCCACTAATGAGTATCAGAGACAACACTGCAAGGCTGTTTCTGTAAACAAAGTGCAAAATGAATCATTTTTCGGAGGAAC
>NW_010208384.1:3169-7087 GCF_000695765.1 Mesitornis unicolor | reverse complement strand
TAGGGAAGGAATTAAGCCTAAGTAAATAAACAATGAAGGTAAATAAGAATACGCGGAGAAAGGGAAAAGATCATCAGAAGATGACAGCTAAAAAATTACTGGGTGTACGATGAAAGCAAAATATACCGCTTACGAGGAAAATGCAACGACTGAGTAAAATGCTGAGTAATTTCATCTGAGCATTAAATTATTTACAGTTTCCTGCATGAAAGGGAAAAATAGACCAGAAATTCAGGCCCTTGTTACGCCAAAGACCTTTTTCTTCATCCAAGAGCAGGGAAGCTAGCAGGTTTACCCAGTTTTCTGTCAATTAAAATATTCCATATAAACAAGACATACTTGTCCAAACTCTCCGACTTCCACTTCCAATTCTTTCTGGGCAGAGTTGGAGAAAGAAATACTGTGCTGTGATATATAAAATAAGCAAATTGCATCTATTTTGGAACAAGGGAAGAGTTACAGGCAGTTCAGATCGGTCTTTCTGCCTGGCTGCAGAGGCCTGTTATTAGGATGTGTCAAACCTGTCCAGAAACTTCTTTCTACTATTGATAAACAAGCCACACATTAAATCAGGAGATTAAGATGTGTATCCCTTCCAGTTCTTATGTACGTTTGTCATCAATCCAAAACAACATTGCCAAACCCCGACCACAGAAACAGTAAAAATAAATAGATGAAGATTTGGGAAGAGAAACCCTGAGGTCGCAAAAAGAAGGTGACTTCAAGGGAGTACCCTGGAAATGAAGACTTATAAATCATCATCGGGCTGAAAGAAGCAAACTTCGGCAATTGCATAATGCCATTTTGCACGGCTAAAAATAAGAAGAGTCGCGGGGCAAACGCCAGGAATAAAATAAAAAAAAAATCACTGGAAAACTTCACATTTATGTTCAAAGAGGAGGCTCGGAGCGCGAGAGTTACTTGGTGGGTGTGCAGGGATGGTGCCTCCCGCCTGGCTCTTTCAGCCGCTCTGTCACGCTTAAAGCGATCATTGACACAAAACCAGAGCACGTTATGGATGTAATAGACATCGTAGCGATGTAGGGGATAAAAAGGTCAGCAGATTAATCATCTCTGCTCTATATTCACAAGCAGGCTGATGCTCCTGCCTTTCTGAGTAGAATAAACTCTTCCATTCTCGCTGGAGTATTTGTTCCTCCACTCTACGGCTTATCCAAAACGGTTAAACCACTGCTGGGTAAAACTGTTATATCGTAGAAAATGAGAGTCACCCTGAAAAAGATTATCCTAGACATGATCCCTAAAGATTTTTCTTGAATAAATGGTTTTCGTAAATGCTCTTTTTCCTGCCTTCCCCTCTGAGTCCGTCACAGATTGAAAATTCAAATGCGTATGTCAGTTCAGACAGGGCACGTGCAACCGCCTGAAAACCTGAGAACTATTAAATGATGTTATTTTAATAATTCTTTCTATCTCGCTGCACTCGCTAAGGAAAGCGAGACGGCGGAAATCGCACCCCGAGTCTCCAGCCCTTCCCTTTGTCTGTGATCGTGCTGCGTGGCTCGGGCAAAATCCTGATCGCAGGGAAGGTGCTGGGAGTTTTGCCACTGATTGCTCGTGGGTTTCACCACACAAACCTGACAACCAGCCCATAAAAAAGACTGTGAGGCAGGGGTGAGGCTTCCCCATGGCAAGGGAGCTCCAAGGCGTGGTGTTTCCTTTACCTCAGCAAAGCCTTGGGTCTGTCAGCCCGAAAGCATCCTCTTAACATTTTGAGGAAATACTCTTGCTGTGCAACGGTGTGAAAGATTAAAAACCAACCTTAGTTATCAGCCTGCTGCTCTCGTCTTTCTAAGCAGCGCTCGTGGACCGAAATCGCTGTCACATGCTGAAACGTACCCTGTTATAAAGCGCTGCACGCGGTGAATTTTGTTACAATCTTCTTAGAGGACATTTAGCTTCAAGGAAACTGCTTCTCCGCATCCTCTCCTGCACCGCACCTGAAACCAAAGACAACAGAGGAAGTATTTTGCCTTTCCGCCAAGGACTTCATCTGCATTCAACGTGTGTAAAGTTGCCACTTAAGTGTGACTCTGTGGGGTTCCACTTGTGGACTAGACGGTCGTCTTTGATGCAGAGGACTGCAATTATCCCCCCATCCTAACGGGGGGTCCTGCCTCAGCCCCTGAGCAGCTTTTAGGCAGATTGCTTGATGGGTAGCGGAGATGCACTTGGCACGGAGGCTTCTAGATAATGTGATTTTCTGATTTACGACTGGAGGAGGTGCCTGAGCAGCGCTGTTGAAGTTGGCATCGCTGGTTCACCCCAGAAGCTGGCCGTGCGCCCCATTTCGGCTCCATTGCCCAGCAGGACCTTGTGACAGCCACTGTCATCTCCTGTGCATCTCCTATACACCTCCACTACGCAGAAGAGTAAGAGTAGGTGCATTTTCCTTGTAGTGAAGCTGTTCATGGAATCCATGCTTTTAACACGTCCTCCCTATGCAGCAGGGTCAGTTTGATAATATCACTAAGATGATGGGATGGTCCTGTTGCCTCCTTCTTGGCCATATGTGGCGGCCACTCCTCTTGTGCTTTCCCTGCAGCACACGTGTGATCATTTCCTTTCGTCACAAGCCAGTTTAGGCACCTAACCTGTCAGGAAATAACTCATTTTGTCTAAAGCCAAGCCTTTCTTAGTCCCAGGATCCCACACAACACAGTGCAAGCAGAAACGAGGAAGGAGACACAGGGTGGCAAGCTGCACCTTTGGCGTTCATCAAGCTGCACTGTACACATGATTTTAGAGGTCCTAAAGTCAACCCAGTCACCAAAATCATCTGGGAGGCAGATGCAGAAACCCATGAGCACCTCAGGGACCTTGGTCACACTGCAGAGCTCTGGTAGGTGGCTCATAGACTCCAGGAAATGTTGGTTTCCACTCACTCAAGGTGAGACCCGAGCACTGCCCTAACAAACCTGTGGCTGTGGAATCCATCCCTGCTCCAAATTAAACAATTCCTTCCCAGTTCAACCCAGAGTCAGCAAGAAATGGGGAAAAAGAAATTTAAAAGCTTCAGTGCAGGGAACTTCTTTGTCACATATGACATTTTTGTCATGTAGTCAAAGGTGAACAAGTCAAGAAGAGTCCAAGTCCATGGCTTCGCTAGTGATTTTATAGGCAAATGTACACTGTGGCACGTTTTTTCTTTCAAAAAATTTTAAAACCAGGAGGGAAGAGGAGAAAAACAAGTGTCATCTCAAAGTGGTGAAAGATTAAGAGGGCTGGAGGTCCAGAGACAGCCAGACCCACACACAGACTCCAGTTTATGGGAACTTTTTTCCAGAGGTGTCACCAAGAGCAAACAACGGCAAATGGAGTTCATCCACCTCCGATTTCGGCGCTATAACATCTACCCACTGCGCACGGATACCAGAGAGGTGAGTAATTCACCTCTGCAGTCACTGGGTAGGTACTTCCAGGAGAATAAATTTGTCCAGCTCTTATTTCAGGGCCAGATCCAAACTTAAGCAAAGTCTTTTTTCGGTTGTTTCCTTCGCATAAAGCTCTGTCCTAACGCATTAACGAGACGTAAGAGGTGGAACTCTTCCAAAATACATTGAGTTTCCTGTCATAAAGTATTGCATGCCTTCACGCAGGAAATTATAAAATAGAGAATAAACATGTAAATATACCATTTCAACACGTCCTCTACATCAAAGCAGACCTGATGTTTCCAATTTCAGCTTTTTGAGGTTTTGTCTTTATAAGTTGCTGAATTTATTTGGTAGCTCCTGTTTATGAAAAGGACTTTAAAAGAGCTATAAATTACACTCATCAAATGAAGAAAAACTGCAACTATAAAGTTCTCAGAAAAGGAAATAATGCGAACCCTGCGTGTGCTCGTGCAGGGACACACACACACATACCCACACAGACTTATATATATTTAAGTTA
>NW_010208384.1:0-3138 GCF_000695765.1 Mesitornis unicolor | reverse complement strand
GAACCACAGACCACATGCAGAAGAGTAAAAACCACCCGTAACCAGATGTGCCACTGGAAATCCCAGATTTCAGGATATATTCTATGAAATCCTCAGCGCGCAGGGAGACGTACATTCCCACACTGCTCGTGGCAGCGATATGGATTCCTAGAAAGACCGGTACCTTCACGTACCTAAAAATAATCCAAGATCTGACTGGGAGGTAAGGCTCTTGTGAAGTAGAGAGAAGGTTTACCAGAGTGAAAAACGCATGATTTTTGGACACTCTCCAGCGTGACACAGAAGCAAGAACAGCAGCGACACGTCCCGAGAAGCAGAGGGCTGCAGAAGGCATTTCCACCCTTTCCCACGGAGTTTCAGTACAAATATTTGACTGTATTTCGACTGAACGCATCGGGGCGAGCCGCACGGAGCCTCCGTTTGGCTACAAAACAGCGGCTCCAGGTCATATCTGAATTTTCCTACGGCGTGAAAGCACAGCGATGGGCCGCTGCAGCAAAGTGCTTTGGTTCTCTGCTCTCTCCACAGCTGAATAGGAAACCCCAATGCAAAAGTTTCCTTCAAGCTATAAAAATAAAGCCAATCTGTTTCCAGGAAATGGAGAAAAAAGTCATTTCCAAAGTCCCTATCCAGCTACAAATGCACCCAAATACAGTTTTTTTTACCTTGGAATATCTCTCCCTGACCTAGTAGAGCAAAGTTTGTTGATATTCAGGGTTGCGAACCCATCTGTTTACTCAGGCTTTTGTCTGTCAGCATAGTTTAAAGAGGTCACTTTGAGGGATCAATTTTTTTTTCCTGGGGGTTTCTTCAGAGCTACCACAATTTGTTATTGCATCTGTTTAGAGGCTTTAATTTGTGGTTTTTGAGATTGCACAACTGCACAGAGAGGTGGTGAGAGGCCCACATGAAGAGTTCAAAATAAGTTTGACAATATAGTAAATATCTGCTCAGTCATTTTCCCTGGACTGAGCGCCACGAAATGCCAAAAAAAAAGTTATTAATCAGGCTGGTGTATGAACATGGCTTTACGAGGACGGGAGCTCGCATTTCCATTCAGATGAGAAAACATCAGATTCTCTTCACTTGCTGTTGACACCAACCGCAGCCAATGCACCGGGGTGCTGCAAACCAGGCGCCTGGGGAGACTGCTCCAAAACAGCCCATTCGGACCCAGATAAAGGAAAAAAATCAAGTGAGACTTTAATTTTGCCTTTTATTTAGACTTCTTGTAATAAGTGACATTAAAAAGTGAAGTAAGCTGCCCAGACTCCCATGAGGATTGGTTTTTCCATTTTGCAGATGTGAGATGGGAGGCACCAAGACAGCCACAGTGGCGTTTGGGGAAGTGGGGGCTGCACCCAGGGGTAGGTGCAGGTCCCTGGGGTCTCTGGGGGCTGTACCCAAGGACCTGGCTTCAGTCACAGGCAGAAATGAGGAGCTCAGAACTCACACAGAATCACAGAATATGAGGAGTTGGAAGGGACCTCAAAAGCTCCCCCAGTGCAACCCCTGCCACAGCAGGATCACCAGAGCAGTCACACAGGAACACGGCCAGGGCTTTGGGTGTCTCCACACAAGGAGACTCCACAACCTCTCTGGGCAGCCTGGGCCATGCTCCAGAACCCTCACACTCACAAACTTTGGCCTCATCTTCAGCTTGAACCTCCTGTGCTCCAGCTTGGGACCATTGCCCCTTGTCCTGGCATTGGACATCCCAGAGCAGAGCCTGGCTCCTTCCTCCTGACACTGCCCTTTCCCAATGGATCCCCAGGAATGAGGGCACCCCTCAGTCTCCTCTGCTCCAAGCTCAAGAGCCCCAGCTCCCTCAGCTGCTCCTCAGCAGGAGATGCTCCACTCCCTGCAGCATCTCTGTGGCCCTGCTGGACTCTTTCAAGCAATTGAGTGCACATTGAACACACATTGAACACTTGCGTCGCACATCTCCAAGTTCAGTGCACCAGGCACCTGGGTGAGCAGCAGCTGTAGCAGCTCAGGGATGCATGAGTTGCATTTGCATAGCAGAGGGCAGCATTCAGCATTCTGGACAACTGATTTCCCTGTCTGAAGGAGCTGGTGAGGATCTGATGTGCAGGCTGATGCCACTGAAATTGGGAACAAAAACTCCTTAACACTGAGTGTATTAAAGAGCAGGCATTTCTTTATTCAGTGCCAAGTGTATGTGGGATACCTCTGCCTAGCATGCACACCTCGTGCTGGTTTTCTTGTAATATTTCTACACCAAAGATCCAAGATTAATCACTCCCAATTACAATGATTGGTTAGAAATTTACATATGATTATCGTATCTGCCAATTTATTCTCAGATCACTCTGTGCCAGGGTTTTCACCTGGACAGGGGACTTTTTGACCTGTGGGTGGATATTTTATCATTATAATGAAGTCAGTTTGCCTAAGGACACCTGGTTTTCTGCTTCCCATGCCAAGTCTGTGATTAACTAATGGATAACTTAATTAGGTGCATTGTTTCGTATGGACTTTTAGGAAGTTTCTCTTTGATTTGGTTTTGGATGACCAGTCTTCACTATTTCTTTGTTAGCAGATATTATAGCAACCACCCAAACTGAAGCTATGGCTCCAGGTGGGCCATCCATCAACGTGCATACATCTTAGTTAAAATACAGATTCAAAATTAAAGCTACAGTTACACTGCAAGCTGGGAGCTCTGTGTCAATGGTGTGGCAAGGCTGTGAGCTGAGTAGGGTTGTGTCTACAGACCAAACTTGATGTAAGCTCCATATATCTGGGACAGGTCTCCACCTACTCCAGCAAGAAGGAAATTAGGGGCCATAAATCCCTCCTGACTGGGTGAAGACTGGAGGTGCAATCCTGTGCTTGGCTTCGCGTACTGCAAGCAGCTGACACAGAACCCACCCAACCTAAAACCAGCCCTCATGTGCCTGCTCCGTGGGCAGTACAGAGGTCTACCGACCTTGCCCAGGAGGTGACATTGCACCCCTCTGTTTGAGGACTCTGCCAGATCTTCTCACACGAGAAGCTTGTGCTTCTGCTTCCCTTGACAAAAGAAAAATAAAATACTGCTGCCTCCTCTGGCGCCTCTGTAAGCGAGCGTCCGCCCTGACACAGCTCAGGACCCCGGTGAAGAGGGGACACCGC
>NW_010208383.1:0-435 GCF_000695765.1 Mesitornis unicolor | reverse complement strand
TTTTTTTTGATGTTTTTTCGGTGATTTTGCCTCTGTGGCTATCACCTCTCTCTCTAGAGCTAGCACCCGGCCGCCGTACTCACCAGTCCTGCTGCTGGATCTCGCTGAACAAAGGCTTGCTCCAACACCTCCATGTGCTTCTTACGTTGGAGGGCATCAGATCTGGATGCAGTACTCCAAATGAGGTCTTCCCAGAGCAGAGTTGGGGGGAGAATCACCTCCCTCACCCTGCTGGTCACACTTCTTTTGATGCTTTATTGACGTTTTTTCGGTGATTTTGCCTCTGTGGCAATCTCCTCTCTCTCTAGAGCTAGCATCCGGCTGCAGTACTCACTGGTCCTGCTGCTAGATCTCGCCGAACAAGCTGAGTGTAGCCTATATTTACTCCTCAGGCTCATATACCATGAGTGTATTCTATATTTCCCTCCTCAGGTT
>NW_010208382.1:0-6288 GCF_000695765.1 Mesitornis unicolor | reverse complement strand
CCCGCCCCTTAGTCGCTCCGTTGTCAGCCGCCGGGGCGGTGGCGGTCCGCAGCGCCTCCTGGCGACCACGGTCCGACTGCCTCCTTCCGAGGACGGCGACTTCTCTCTCGGACGCTTCAGCGCGGAGCGTCGGCCCTCGGTGCCAGGCCGCATCCCGCACTCTACCTCCGCGGAAATCTCCCGAGCAGCGGCGAGACCGGGGTAGGCGGCCATCTTCAACGGCCAGTGACGCCTCAGAGGGTAAACATATCCCACAGCAACGCTTAGAATCATGGAATCACCAAGGTTGGAAGAGGTCTCTAAGAGCCAACTGTCCAACTGTCAACACCACCGTGCCACTAAACCATGTCCTGAAGTGCCACGTGCACCCGTTTTTTGAACACCTCCAGGGATGGAGTCTCCACCACCTCCCTGGGCAGCCTGTTCCAGTGCTTGACCACTCTTTTAGTGGAGAAAGTTTTCCTAATACCTAATCTAAGCCACTTCCTCTTATCGCTACTTACATGGGAGAAGAGGCCTCATTCACACCTCACTACCACCTCCTTTCAGGTAGTTGTAGAGAGCAATAAGCTTGTCTCACAGGGAGGCCAATGTGGAGCCCCTGCTCTGGGAGAGGTTCCCCACACCTTGGGGAGCTCAGGCCACTGGGTCCTTCAGCCTCTGCTCCAGTACGGGACAGGTCCCACTGGTGTGTGGTCATCTGTGAGCCCTGGGCAGGTGTCCCTGTTACCTTGAAGCATCCCAGGTGGTGTCTCGCTCCTGTGGTGAGGTAACTGGGCTGGAGCCCATCCTGTCAACATTTCGGGCAGTCTGGGACTACACGTGAACACAGAGCTGCACTTGGCTGTTAAAGGATATTGAGAGATCAAACTTCTCAGTCTGCTTTCCTGAAATGGAAGATTATTTGTGTTCAGCTGAAGTACTTGGACCACCAAATCATCGTGTGGGAATGTCCTGGTAGGATCAGATCATGGACATCCCTGGAAGATGAGGATACCGGCTGTTCCAACATCAGATTGCTTGCAATTGCTTTGTCGTTTTCTGTATACCAAACAAACAAGAATTAATGTTTGAATAGCACTGATGAGACAAATACAAACCTGAATATATAATCAGGCTCTATAGGCTGATTCTAATGGATGATTAGAATCCACTGGGATTGAAATTAAAAAAGTAATGGTACATATAGATGAGAAAATAAGCTTGCTGGGATGAATATCATTAAAACAAAAAAACTGTGTTATATCTTAAGGGCATATGTAAATGCCAGATTTTTTTTTAACTTTCTTCCACATTTTATTGAGAAGAAAACATACTTTCATTTCATTTGAATTGACTTCAGAAAAACATCTTTTCCACAACACTGTCCCTAGAACTGGTTTCCTCTAAGACCTTCAAGGAGGGTTCTTAGTCCAGGCTTTGTGATAGGAATCGAGAAGTTTTTGCAAACCTGAGGTCTTGTGCTGCCAAGCTCCCAGGTCCACGTGAAGACACCCAGTGCCTCAGACACAGCTGCATCACCACGCGTTGTCACTGTCGCTGTCCCAAACCCCTGGCCATGTCCTCTCCTGAGCCACAGACCACAGACCGGCCAGTTTCTGGCCATCAGCTAGCCCATAGAAATCTCAAGTTCAGCGAAAGCATGCCAAACCCGGGCTGCTGCAGGTGAAACATTTCAAGCCCAACAGGCAAAGTCTGTTTGCTCAGCAAAAGTCACAAAAATAATTAATGTATAATGATACAGTCCTGTAAAATGAAGAATCCCAAAGTATTTCACAAACAGTGAATTAAAGTGAATAAATATTAAACAGATCACATTTTATCTGGAAAAAAAATAAGACAATACATGACAGCTACCTAAAAAAATAGAAACTACTCTTTTTGTGTCCCTCACTTTCACTGAGTTAAATATGTGAAAGAAGGAATCATTTCTACTGCATGATCTAACACTAGCAATCCTTTCCCGCTCTTCTTTTTCCAATACCAGTCTTATGTTATTGAAACAGTTGCTTGTTCTCACAACAGTCAAGAACTGCAAAGGAACAAGCTAGTGGTTACAGGACTGCATTTTTGCTAGCTGCTGAGGAGATTTTTGTCCTTTATAATTTGTATAATTGTAAAGTTCCCTGTGGAGAAGAAAATACAATAGTAAAAGTATATTTAAAATGTCACTAAAATGCTGTTACTTGTATTTGTGTTTGTTCTTGGTTCTGTGGTCCGTGAAAATCTAACAACACAGAGCTAAGAAAAGCGATGTAATTCTATGCTTCTGTCAGGTTTTGCCAAAAGACAGATCCAAAGCCTCGATGGTATTGCCTCTAGTACGTGCATAGTTCTAAGACTTGCATTAGTTGTCAATTGTTACCTTTTTATTTTCAAATAATGAAAACCTACTGTTTAATTTTCTAATATTGTCTTGAAGGGACTTCATTTCCTTTGCGACACTTTCTAATTTCCATCTGAAAATGTACTTGAGCTCTTTCATGTTGTTTGAATGGCTGAACCCATCTTGCCCTGCTCCTATTGTGCTCCATTTCATTTGGTGTAATTCGATGTAACGACATGAGGCATTACCTTCCACATAATGCGTGTGTATTTTTGGGAAGATTCCATCCCTCAAACAGCCACGTTAGATATTTCATAAAACTGCACAAACTACATTCTGTATTTGCTTCTTTCTCTGATTCCTTCTTTGCCTTTCTCATTTGCTATTTGCTCCTATTTTACTGTTTAAATCCCTCTGTTATTGGTATAATGCCATGTCACAGCCTGAGTTTTCCTTTGCATTTGGAATGACAGCACTCAGCATTAAATAACATTTGCATGTGAGAGCAGTGTGAAACATCATATAGAGTAAAAATAATTAGAAATCCAAGAGGAGACAGACTAAAAAGCATTTGTATGTCGTACGTTCCTGTATATGTTATAAAACATGTATTACCTCGAACAATTAAAACATTTCTGGAATTTTTGGAATAAAAATTAAAATAAATCAGACGATGAAAAGGAAGCCAATGAATCAAGATTTGAGAACAAAGTAGAAGCTGGAATAATGAAATACAAACAGATTTAGGAAGGTGTCTTCATGATTTTTCCGAGGAAGCAGAAAGCACATAGCAGTTTACAAAGTTACCAGAGTTGACAATCATATATTGCAATGATCATTTTCCATTCAAAAAAGAGGCAATTGTAACATTGCAATTCAAAAGGTCATAGTTGCTCCGAAATTTTTAACTATATCTGCTCAAAATGGCCATTGAGCATAAATGCCTCCAGATCTTCACACCACCACACTTGTTCGTACCTACTGCCTTTCCAAAATAAGGGTATTCTGGTGTATAATAATAAGTGTATAAACTGCCTGGAAAGTGGGTTCACATTTAAATTTCCGTCATCGCTAGCACCGCACTGAGTGGATGAGAACAGCTCCACATCCACTATTCTCAGGGTTTCTAGATCTTTGTTTCTTTTCTGGGGGTTACTGGGCAGTCTCTCCAGCAGTCAGAGGTGTGATCGCAGCCATGAAGGTGAAGATGGAGTGGCCTATAGTTCTGCAGGAGTTAGTCGTAAAAATTCATTATCTGCATTGATTAGGCTAGGGGCTCCTCAAGCACGCATCGAAGAGCTGTCATTTTACCTTCCTAATGGATAGCCTAACAATCAGTGAACACGTAATGAAAGAGAAATACCTGTTCCTGAAGCTGAACTTCCTGAATTTCAAATAGATAAATAGATAAATAACCAAAAAAAACCAAAAGCAAACAAAAAAACACACTTAAATTGCAGCTTTTAAATGTTTTACCCACAGCAGGCTTTGTATTCTTCATCAAATAACTGACAGCTGCACAAACTGTGGAAACAGTAAGTTATCATTTTTCCAGCTCAGTCTAGACATAAAGGTTCTTTTCCACTTTAATAATGCAGCCTAGTTTTTCTTCCATTACCACCGGTCTTAGAGCCCAAATGGCGAAATACATCAGAGATATTCCTCAGGCTGAAAATTTCTCAGATTGCTTCCTGCATCCCATGTTTAATCTTAGAAAGATGATGAGCCTTTTAGTATCATTCATTTATTTTCACTTATTGAAAATCTAATGAAATGACACACTAGGGATCTTTACCACAGGGTCCTGAGTGTCTCTTGAAAATTACCTAATGTGCGAAGATTTTTGGTCAAGGAATGATCGACATCTCACGAGATCAGCTTCTTAGTGCTCTAAATGGGCAAAACTGAGACTTTGAGGTGAGTAGATGGCTTGTGAAATCAGTAGTAAGAAAGAAGCTGAGGACCAGAAAGTTTGTATTGTTATTGAACTATTATTATTGGGTTTGTTCTTTAGCAAAGATGCAATAAGGTCAGGGCTTACAAGAACAACTGGGCAATGACCTTTGCTTGGAAATCTGATCATCTGAAATTAACCAGAACACAATGAGTGGCTGTAATAATGAGCATGAAAGGAGTAAGGTAAGAAAATTAAAAATGGGAGCTGGATGATGATGCAGTGACTCCAGCGAATCACATAAACATACAGATAGTTCAGCAGTCCTTTGGAAAGTGGAAGATTTACATATGAACAGATAACCAAATCGCTTTTTCACAGGAGTGAATCTCAGATGAGATTTGAAAGGTGACAGGGTGGTAGCTAAAGGGATCAGAGCCAGAACTTCAGTGAAACATGTACGTGAATAAACTAAATATTACGTAGGAGCTTGTCGGACATTTTAGTAACAAATGGGATATCTGTCAGAGTGCAGCTTCAGGCTGCCTTCTGACAGAATGAAACAACAGTTTAAAGAAAAATCCCTTCCTCGTTACTACCACGTAGACACAGCCAAAAACAACGGTCCCCTGACTCTCTCTCACATGATGGTGAATTAGCCCTGGCAGTTCCAAGGTCAAATGAAGTCAAAGCAATCACCAAGAATTCAATCAATGGACTTTGTCTAGCGGTTACAGTGAAAGACTTGAAGCAACCCTAGCTGCAGCGTACACCCTACAAGGTGCGCCATGTGCAGTTATCCCAGCAGATCCCTTACTGCAGAATGTTGCAAGCTGAATTTGAGTCTCATGTCCTCATGTCTCTGGCCCCTGTGGGTCCTGATGTGGAGGTGAACTAAGAAAGGAGCACTGTGGCAATAGAAATGTGGCCACATTGTGGAATTGTCAGACAGCCCTACATGGATGCTTTTGTCTACTTTAATTGCCTAAGGTTGTCAAAAAGCCACCACTGGTCCTCCCCTATCTTTTGTGGCTCTGAGTAAAGGTGCTCTGTGACTTCATGCTTGTCTTTTTTTATTAGCGAGACCTTTTGTCTCACATTCTTAGCTCCAAAATGAGTCTAAAATATTTATGTATGTTTGCAGAGTTTGGAATCCCATTTAGACAGTAATTTTAATAGATGGGGGGTTTTTCTTCAGATGAAAGATTCCATGTTGACACAAACTGGCATAACCAAGATTTATTCTTTCCCAGAGTTGCTTAGCTCAGAGTTGGTTTTTTATATCATCCTCTTTCACATAAATCAGATATGAGATGCCGCTACAAATGTAAACATTAACCTGTGAAAGTATCAAAAATAAAGTTTACTTACTACAGAGCGTGCATAGCATTGAAAGGCATGGTTCTTGCCTCCAAGAGCTAACATATTAAATTAAGCAGATAATGTAGGAAGTGAAGCTCAGTGCAGTGGATAATCCGTAGGTGCCTTCATCACAAGCCAGCAATGCTAATACCTGCTTTCAGGTTTTGTACATAGGCAGTCGTGCTTGCTAGATTAATATTGACAGAGGATACCACTGACAAAGTTCACAGGACATCAAGGTTGCTCATTTCAAACTTAACTCAGTCAAAAAAGGCAGTAATAAAGCCTCAGGAATATTTATAATTTCCTCTGCTTCCAGCATTTTGGTTGTGTGTGATTCATGATGCTGTAGCAGTATTCACAGCCTGAAGGATATGGGAAAGACAAGCATGTAGAGAGAGAAAAAAAGTTAGTCACAACATCCAAGTCATGTACACCATGTAGCTGCGTGCCTGGAAGCATGAAACTCAGCACTGGGCGAGGTGGCAGCCATCACTAGATCTATATCTGGTGTTATCTGGATGCCTGGAGGAGTGTGAGACGAGGTGGAGGCCTCATGGTCCCAGTCCCCCATTTCTTTCAGCTCCAAACAAAGAAGCCATGCAGGTGTGAATTAACGGACTTAGTGACATTAACATAACTGATAAGATTGTCTATAGTCATCCCCACACACATGTATGCCCCGGTGATGTAATGCAGAATTTTG
>NW_010208381.1:18283-34824 GCF_000695765.1 Mesitornis unicolor | reverse complement strand
GTGCGGGGGTGCATCAGTGGCACCGCGGGAGGAGCGTGTCGCTGTTAGCAGCGCTTACTTACAATTGTTAACGCGTACTTCAGACCCGCTCCATGTACCTGTGGCCGCTACGGGACTGGGATTGCCCGCCCTTCAGGCGGCGAAGCCGCTGGAGGGAGGAGGGGCATCCAGTTAGTGCGAGCTTCAGGTTTGCTCGGTTCATCCCTGCAGACCTGGGTGGCACAGCTGGAACCGAAAGGAGGCCGAAATCCCGTGGTTTTTCCAGTTAAATCGGAGCGGAGAGCATCGGGCCGGCAGGCAGGAGCGGGTGTGTGGGCTGGGCTCTGTGATACTGGCCTGATCTTCACGTCTTGAACGCCGGAAGACAAAACTTAATTTTATGTTTTAAATGCTGGTTGTGCTCAGGATGCAGGTCAGTGTTTTAACCGAAAATACACCTGTTTCTGTGGAGAAACGAACTCTCATGTTTGAAAAAGATAATCCTCCCTCTCTCCCTGGCCCCTGCTTTATTGTTTGTTTTGGTTTGAAGTGTTTAGTTTTTATGAGAAAACGTGTTTTCCTGCACCAGTTGCTGAAGTGCAGTAATCAGCATAGCTACAAAGCACCCAAAAGTAGCAAGCAGCACCTGCCAGGACTCGAAAGGTGGTGGTGTGCGTGCTGGCGTGCATTAAACTAAATTTATCTGTAGTCATCTCCCCACCCCTGCCAAAACGCGGATGGAAACCATAAACAGAATTTATGTTTGGTTTGTGGTTTGTACAATAATTAATAGTGTAAGTATCCTCTCTGTGTGTGTGTTGGCAATCTCCCGTATTGCACTTGTTACGTATATTTATTTGCCATCAGTGAACTACCAGTTGGTTATTTCTTTTATGTGATTATTTCCAGAGTGTGTGTGTTCGGGTTGGTGGGATTTGTTGGTTGGTTGGTTGGTTTGTTTCTGATTTCGTTTTGTTTGTTTTGTTTTTCATAAATCACAAATGCTCTGCAGTTGATGTGACTAACTATCCCACTCTTACTCCACTGGTTTTTTTCTGTTGTCTTCATCATCTCCTGTACTTGTGTGCTTCATCTTATCTGAATCCATCTTGTAAGCTCTTTGACACAGATCCCATTGTATTTGACGCTTCTGTTGTTGCAATACATTTACTAAGTAGGTGTAATCATTTGCTAATGGCTCTGGTGAGAGAAATGTAAATATCCTTGACAATGTGTTGGTAACTTGCCTTGCAGGGGGTCTCTTGAAGATGAGGTTGAAATTTGTTGACCTGAGAAGGATGGAAAGCCTGACTCTGAGCTGTAGTAGTTACAGAGCTTGTATTTACAGATGTGCACTTCAGATGTGGGCTTTGCCATGGCTATTGCTTAAATACTTCATGTAAACAAAATCACAGTGAGTGGAGAATGGTTCCTGAAGTAAGACACCTTGGAGCACATGGTGTCAGTTTCCTCTCACTTGTCTCAAAAAGCAACATTTTTTGGGCCTGCTTTTATGAATATTGGTGGAGTCCTCGCCCTTTTGAAGTTAATGACAACACTGCTGTTGGCTTAATTTGATACAAGGTTTTGCCCTGTATTATACTTTCCTGTTTATACCACAAACATTCTCTTTTCTGTGGAGAAAATGAACTTTTAAAAAAGAAAGAAAAAGTAGGTGTTGTCAGGTCTCTACTGAGTTTATATGATGTTTCTTCAAACTGTCTTCGGGTCTGCCTTAAAAAAACAGGAATTAAATGGTTTGGGTGCAGCTTCTTTTTGCTTCACAGCTGTGAGTCCTTGCAGTATGGAAGTGGGCTCTGTTGGCTATGACGAATTCAGTGGCAGCTTCTCTAAGGCAAAAAGGGAGCTTTGGCTGATCTTTTCTCCAGCCTATTGTTTGAGACTGTGAGAGAGCTCATGTTTCCTATGCCTACTGAACTTAAGTAGGGAGAAATTACCAGCGTGGCTCCTGCAGTGCTTATATTACTCATATCACAGTCACTAAAGACCACAATTTAAAGACAATAATTTGTTCATTATTTTGTAGAAAAAGACAAGAAAAATAATCAAAGAGAGACACTACAGCTATGATTTCTAGTTTATTTTTTCTTGTAGTTGATTGTGGAAGGAATGTCTTTTTTGAGTGACCTGAACTGTATATGGTTTGTGGGCCAAATAGTATAGTGGAATTCATGGCTATCTTAAAATTGCAAATGAACTTTAAATCACCTTGTATTTTAAAGCCATATTTGGAATGTATTTCTTAACATCAAAATTTAAGAACTTGCCAAGAATTTAGTGTGATCCATGCTGATAAGACAGAGACATGCACTGCAAATACCAGGCTTAATGCAGAATTATCTTCCTAAATGCATCTGAGCTGGAATGTACAGTGGAAACCAACGTATACATGCAATTACTCTTGATGCTATGTAAGAACAAATCATCTAACTTACTCTAAACAGCAGGACAGATGCCTTCATGAAGTCTCCTGGCATCTCTATCCAGTATCTTAAAAATACAATAAAGATGAAAATGGTCCTTCAAGGCCTACTCTGGTAGCAGTTAACTAAGCTGGCAGCAGTTTGTGCCTTGTGTTGTGCCTTATTAAATAAACAGAGAGAAGTATCTTTTTACATACTCTGCTGATGAAGTCTCTAGATCTGATTAATAATACTGCATTAGTGTTTTGCAGCTGAATGTTAGAGAAATGCTTCTTGTTGAAAAAATTCCATAGAAAAAGAAAAATCTTGCAAAAAAAACCCCAGATATGTTCTGATGGCTTCCTTATACAGCAGCAAGAAATATACATCTATCTATTATTTTTTGTTTATTACTTAATAGTGTATGTACTCAGCCTGACATGTATTTCCCTAGCACTTGCATGCCTGTTCTGTGATGGGAAGCATTCTGGATGCTCACCCCTTATCACTCTTAGTGTGAGCTTTTCAGCTTAGAGAATGCAGGATGTCCAAGCTAGACTGTCACTCCAGGCTCCATGGACAAAGCTGTGAGAAGCAAATTGTTGGCCTTTGACTGAACTGAGCGGCTTGCTGCCAGGGTCAGCACTTGGCACTGATTGCTCTTTCTGTGTTCCAGCACTGCAAAAATTTGGATATTGTGGGTTTCTTCTGGTGGCCAGAATAGGATTCTTCTGTCCAGTGTTTCAGAGGCTTTTTGAAGAGTTGCAGAACAGGATGAAAAACAGATTACTTTGTTTTCCTAAGTAAATTTTATTCCAGAAGTAAAAAGTAGTCAGTTATTTCGGTTATTCTGTTCATACAATCAAGCCAATACATTTTTTTAAAGCAATTGAAGTGACGGTAGTATAGCTGATTGATAGGGGGTGTGTACATGTTCCTTAGCCGATGCCATCAGATTCCTTTTTCTGTGTAAAATTGTGTTGTTTTGTCTGTGGACTACATAATGGTTACAGTTTGGCTGTAAATTTTTATTTTCCAGCACTTAGTTTCCTGGAAATCTTGTAGGTTAGCATCAAAGTAGGGATGTTGTTCCTGACCTGGTGCTGCAGCAGGAACTCTTCTTCAGGCTGATAGAGAGAGTGGTCAAGTACTAGTTACGTGCTTTACTTCGCTCTAATGTGTCACAGTAGGTCAAGTTGCCAAGAACTTGGGGTCAGGCTTCTGAACACATAGCATTGATTGCAGATGGATGCTGTCTTGCATTTCCAATAGCTGTTACGTATTCAGCTCCCCTTGGACAATGATGCTTCCCTAGGTATTTGTGTGCAGTGTCCCGTGTACTCAATAGGTTTAAGGATAGATTGAGATGGGGGAAAAAGGTGGGGAGGTCCTTGGTCGTGTATTTCAGATGCACTTGTCAAGCTGTTGGTAAAATGTGAAAAGTGCTGTACCAAAGCACTGTTGGTACTTCAGTATTTTCTGTCCCTTTGGTGTGTGTGGAATACTTGCAGTCTAGTCTGACGTATGGGGATGCCTTGAGTATGTTTTGTCATTTTCTGTGAGGCTTTTTGTTTGTCAGGTTATTATGAGGCCTTCTTAATTTTAATGTTGCTATGGTGTTAAATTACACAACTTCTCTTATTAAATTTCATCCATTAAGTTCTCTGCCTGTTGTAACAATTTGACTTAATTTTGCATTCGTTTTCAAGCTTTCTTATCCTGCGTTACCTTGTAGTAGCTAGTAGCTGTGTTCCTAATGTCTTCTGCAGCATTAAGGATGGAGTAAAGCTCTTGGATCACAATGATTTGAAAAGGAATTAGATTTCTCTTACCTTTTTGTATGGCTTGTTTGTCTATAGGCAGGTACATAACTTCTTTTTCTTTCACAGGGGTAAAAGAGCAGAACCCTTCATTGTGGTTTGTTTTTGCTTTGTGTGTCAGAAGGTCCTTGAAGTGTATAATGCCCTTTTATGAGGCTCAGACCAGAAGAAGAAAACTGTTGGGAATCTTGGTTGAGAGTGCACTTCCAGTCACTACCAAAGTGAGCTGTGTATGGGGTGGTAACTTAATGAAAGCATTTCTAAACCTCAGTGATTCTGAGATGTTTAGTTTCCTTTTAGCCATGTATGCAAAAGGATTCTCTGTTTTTTCTTTCCCAGCTCTTTTCAAGGCCTGACGTGGTTTATGAAAGTGACT
The DNA here is from genome assembly GCF_000695765.1 of Mesitornis unicolor. Lineage (NCBI taxonomy): Eukaryota > Metazoa > Chordata > Aves > Mesitornithiformes > Mesitornithidae > Mesitornis > Mesitornis unicolor. Next base: position 30,226 of record NW_010208381.1, on the reverse strand, counting down.
AATAGTCACAAAAGGAGGATTAAATTTTGTTCTGTCACTCGCTGATCTTGTTCTGGTCAGGTTAGCCTTTGTGTGCTTCAGTTTGCAGGTCAGTGGAAATGGCACTGTTTCATAGGGATGTGTCAGTTTGATTTCACTGAATGGTTGGAGCAGAGCCTGACGTTCCTTACATTGACATTACATGCATGTGAAGCATTGACTTCGTAGAAAGATTGCATCAAGGGTTCTAGTTTCAAATTGTTCTGCTGGCATCCTTTCAAGTGAAGCAAGAACAGCTGCACATAAAGTCGGATTAGCACTCTGGGAATGAATCAGCCAAGTGAAAGTTACGATCTTGATACTAAAGAAAACGGAATAATTTAAGTAAGTTGGGGGGTGTTTGAAATGTTCTTTATAACAACATGTTTGGATTTTAGCAGAGGCATGTGGTAGGACATAACTGTATGGTATACTTTAGCTTCACGTCCAACCTTGCAAAAGAATTGAGGAGAAGGAATGGAAAATACTTGAATTTTGCTGTGCTCATCTGCCCTTCTGTTGTTTTCTTATCTCAGTGTTTTATCAGTGTCGTCACGTTCGTGGTGAGTTTCACTGTAACACAACTTTATATTGGATGATAGGCTTTATTTGTTTCCTTGTCTCTTATCCTTCTTCCAAATGTACTGAGAGGAGTATCAGTATAAGATTCAAACCCTTCACATGCAATCCCTGGATTTGTATTTGCATCCATGCATCGCACTGTATGGATGACAGAAATATTACTGAGCTCCCTTTTGCAACAGATCGTGCTCTCGCTTTAGGTATGTGCAAGATAGGTTAAAGTTTAGGGGTGAGCTTCAGCAATGCTTTCTAGCATGCCTGGATAGGCTGCTGAGACATCTTGAGAGAGAGAGGTGTGTTGCCCAAAACCTGGAGGACAGGAGTATGGTGGCAGAAGGAAAGAAATGTGGAGATGAATCACTAATGTGACTAGAAAGCAGCTGTAAAATTCTTTTCAGTCTTGGAGTATCTGCAAAAGGGGAATCTGCTTCAAAACAAGGACAGCAGAGCAGGCAGTAGTTTTAGTGTGCTGACTGGTGAAATTAGTATCTCTGGAAGAGCTTTTAGCCTCCTATGTAGTCAAATGTACCATTAGATTTCATGCATTATACAGAACCATATTGATGTTTATTTCCATCAGCCACAAAAAGAAAGCTCATGTGACAATATGTAATCTTACTGCCACAGCAATGCTTGAACAAAAGCAAAATGCTTCCAAGAATATGGCATATTATTCTATTTATAGAGTTAGAACAAAGGATACTGGAAACCTTAACAGGGAAAGAAAATCTAGTTTGGTTTAGGACTAAGCTCAGAGACAAACAATGGTGCCATTGTTTAAATTGTCTTACATTATGACTGGATGATTAAATATAAATGCTGACCTGATTGGATTGTATCCCAGCTATGAAATGGCCTTTTAAAAACCAGTTATATGAAGCAGTAGACAGGTACCTGACTTGTTTTTGTGTGGGATCTGGGAGCTGTACTTGGTAAATAACAAAGTTTGTGCAGTCACATAGTCTATAAGGCCCATAGGATGGCAGAAATGCAGTTTCTCACCAGTCACTGCTTGATGCAGAGTTGTCACTTCTGCTGCCTCATTTAGTACTTGAATATTGGCACAAGAAGGCAAACTGTTCAAAAGCAGTAGCAGGAGAAGGTGTATCACTGGAGTTTAATAAAATTGTAATCGGTGCTTTGGACTGTATAATACTTATAATGCTTTGGTTTTTTTCTTTCAAATTTTTATTTTAAGATGCTTCAGGAATAAAAACATTGCTTTGGCTGCAGGGAATAATTGTTTCTGAAATTAGACACTTAAGGAATGGCAACTGCACTTATATTTTTCACAGTTAACTTTATTTTTTTTAATTAGTTTGTCTAGTATAATAAAATCGATTATGCACACCTAGTGGGTTTAATTTACCTCCCCATCAAATCCTGATACTACAAGTACATCAGAACAATTTTTTTAATTTATTTTTTCTTCCAAGATGGCAAGCAAAAAGTGGTCCTCTTGAACTTAGCTTACACACAGACTGCTCGAGCACTTTGATTCTCAGATGTCATTTGCTTGAGCATCTGAAGGAGAGGATACAGAATCAGTGTGACTGGAAAGAAGTGCTTTAGGTTTTACAGTTTAAGTGAATAAGGGTGGTTACATCAGATACTGCCTTCAAAGCTGTTGTTGATTAGGTGAACTGGGAGTTTAGTGTCCTTTCAGTAGTGATTCCTTCTTGTAGCGTGTACAAATGAAAAACAAACTTATCTGCACCTTAGTGTGTGTGACAAGGTGAGAATCTAGGAAAACTGTTTGAAAAACGAAACAGCAGAGAAACTCTTCACTTTCCAGTGTGTATATATACATACGGTACCTATACATGTAATTGATCTGTCAGCCTTTTACCCAGATTAATTTTGATCTTCAACTGAAATTCCTTGGCTTCCAGCTTTTTGTCTCCTGAGGCCATGCTGTGTGTTTGAAAAAGGAGTGGTGGGGAAATCAACTTCATTGCAAGGCTGGGCACATGCCATGTCCCAAGGGGTGAGATTTGTTCTTTAGAACCCCTTCAGCACCTGTGGGAGAGTGAATCAGCTCCTCTGACACTTGGGAAAAACAGCTGCTAGCTTTCCTCTGCAAAGCAATGTGTGAAACAAATGATGAAAAAAAAATGTTAGTTCCGAGAGTGTTACTCCTCAAGAGGCAGAAATTTTTTTCTAAAAAGTAAAATTATTTTAAATATTGTGATGTTGTGTTTGTTGTGTGGGTTTGGGTTTTTTTCTTTGTGTGTTTTTTTGTTTGTTTTTTTTGGGGGGTGGGGTTGTTTGTTTGTTTTTTTAAATCGGATCTGCTTTCTTCGCCAAAATGGCAATTTCATCTTTCATTTGAAGCTGTTCCCTAACAAATTTTAAACAATTGGTTGCTTCCTGTTGGGGGAAGCACTGGAACAATTGCAGTGTAGTTTCACCGGGTTAATGACAGAACTGTTGTTGGGGCAAAAGATTGTGGAGGGAACTTGCTCCTGAAATAGATCTAAGCTGTATTTTCATGAGTTTTAGGTTTTCAGTAGGTAAGACCTGTGTATCTTGCAGCTGCATTTTGTATGCAATCAGTTTTGCAATTGTGTTTCCCCCCTCCCCCCCATTTTGAATAGGCTTTTGTTAAGTTTGTAATGGGATATTGTACTGGCTTTTGGTGATGCGTATGAATGCATCAAAGCTCAGTAGAATTAGCTATAACAAGTGCAAACTACTCGGCTTGCATCTTCCACCTCATCCTAGACAGGTTTATAAGTTTATTAGCATGTTTATTTTAAATTTGCACAGTGTGCAAATGTTGTTAGTTGATGTTGAGTTTCATGTTCTGAATTTGTTACACTCTGCTGAGTAAATACTGCTTTTCTGGCCTTCTCATCATTCCCTCCCCCAGTAATGGTAAATGAGGACCTACTCTTCATTCTCAGCATGCCATCAGAGCAGTTCAGTTGGCTGCTTTTGCGTTTACCCCTCTTCCAAGAGCAAGAGAAGGAACAGACAGTTGTTAGTTGTTCAATAAGCATCACAGTTTTAAGAAGCCACCATGCAGACCTAAGTAATTTCAGGTAATTTCAAGTAATTTCTGAACTGAAGTGATTAACTGTTGTACTTACTGGCAAAGATCACAAGTAGTGTGAAATACAACTGAATTAATTTTAGGAAATTCCAGTATGTGTGCGTTGCTTGACTTCACGCTTATGTCAGCAGAATCAGGGCCTTAAAGGACTCATGGCACTTCTTGCAAGTGTAAACGTCTTATGTTCAGGTTAAAAGTAGCCTGGAAGAAAAGCTTCACTCCAAAAATGTAATATAATTTTCCTTTTTATTGTTAGTGCTAAAATGTACCATTTCTAACTTTATGTGCGACTGTCACATAGTACTGTTTCTAAATCTCATTTGGAATTTTTCAGCTAGCCATTTCCATGGTTCCTTGGTGTGACTGATGAGTAATAATGCATGGTTTATCTATGGAGTACCAGATATTTCTCTGTTTTCTGAACATAAAACTGCTTGGGGAATATGTTTGTTTTCTTTGCATAGACAGTGCAATAAATTCTTGAAATAATTGTGGTGGAAAGGCACTTCGTAAAGATGGAATTGGGAAAAAGAACAGTTTGTGTGACTGATGATAGGATATGTGCTTGAGATTAAAGAAACAAACCAAAAAACACCTAACACCTTGTTTTAAGATCAGATTTCCTGTCATTTTTAGTCTGAAAGAAAGGTTTTGAAATAGGATTTTTGCCTAACAAGATTTTAGGCCATTCTGAGAATTTTTAAACTTGCACAAGTTATACTTACAAAAATCACTCGAATTGCAACCTGTTTGGGAAATAAATAAGTGAAAATATTGTGCAATTATGTCTCTAGTTCTTAGGAGCAATAATACTGTGCTGCGTGCCAAAACAACAGCCTGAAGTTCTTTTCGAAACTTGAAAGAGTTGCTGTATTTAACACGTTTTTATGGGGCAGGGAAGCGGTGTGTGCCTCAGTTGCAGCGTCACAGCACCACCTAGTGTCTCTCTGGGTTATCTGCGGGTTGTACACCTTGAATCTCCGCTTTGCATTGTGCAAAAATTGTCAAAAACTTCGGTTTCTTCTGGAATATGAGGTTTCCTACTTGTTTTGCTGGTCTGCTCTAGACTTCCAAGTGCTCTGTGAATTCATCGGGAAATGGAAATGCAGCTCCTGTTGCTCGTATGCCTTTTTAATATGCAGCACGAAGGGAAAAAAAGAAGCAGACTTGCTTTCTATTCATCTGTGCTACAGGGGCAGATATATTTAGTGTCTGTATAGATGTATATAAAAATGTCTTTACTAATGTAGCTTAATGTATATCAGATTGTATCCTAGTATTACATTAATACCTGCAAAGCCTTCAAAAATGTTTCTTCTCAGAAGAAGATACATGACCTGTATAATGGTTATCAGGGTAAAGTATGTGCATGAGTTGTTTTATCAAAGATGGATTAAAAATCAGGAGTGAATATGTTTTCTTAGAGTACCCTTAAAGCCACTTAAGAACTTTCATTTTCATGTCTTTTCCATTAGAAGTCTCTTCTGTGTTGGTTTGATTTCCCTGCCTTTGCTTGGATGGCTGGGCCCAAAGAGTGGTTGTGAATGGAGTTAAATCCAGTTGGTGACCAGTCACAAGCGGCGTTCCCCAGGGCTCAGTGTTGGGGCCAGTCCTGTTTAACATCTTTGTCAGTGATCTGGAAGAGGGGATTGAGTGCTTCCTCAGCAAGTTTGCAGATGACACTAAGTTGGGAGGGAGTGTTGATCTGCCTGAGGGTAGGAAGGCTCTGCAGGGGGACCTGGATAGGCTGAATCAGTGGGCTGAGGCCAACTCTGTGAGCTTCAACAAGGCCAAGTGCTGGGTCCTGCACTTGGGTCACAACAACCCCATGCAGCAGCGCTACAGGCTTGGGGATGAGTGGCCGGAAAGCTGCCAGGCAGAAAAGGACCTGAGGCTTGACAACCAGCTGAACATGACCCAGCAATGTGCCCAGGTGGCCAAGATGACCAATAGCATCCTGGCTTGTATAATAAATAGTGTGGCCAGCAGGATCAGGGAAGTGATCATGCTCCTGTGCTCAGCACTGGTGAGACCACACAATTACCTGGAAGGAGGTTCAAGTGAGGTGAGTGTCATTCTCTTCTCCCAAGTAACATGTGATAAGACAAGAGGAATGGCCTCAAGTTGTGCCAGGGGAGCTTGAGATGGGATATTAGGAAAAATTTCTTCACCAAAAGGCTTATCAAGCCTTGGAACAGGCTGCCCAGGGAAGCGGTTGAGTGACCACCTCTGGAGATATTTAACGGACGTGTAGATGTGGAACTTAGGGACACGGTTGAGTGGTGGAGTTGGCAGTGCTAGTTTTATGATTGGACTTGATGATCTTAAAGGTCTTTTCCAACCTAAATGGTACTATGATTGTGTTCAATCTGATCCTTTAATAAAATCTAGCTGTCCTACCCTGGTGCATCCTTGAAGGTGAAGCTTTATCTGATGATGGCCGAGCTGATCTTAGGTGCCGAGTTCTAACATTTCTTCTGCTTCTTTCCTGGTGTTCAGCTGAGCAAGCCAGTTCAGATCACAAAAATGGTAACAGCAATCCAGTGGAAAAGATTACCAGCTTTTTGGTGCTTTAGGAAGCTGTTTTCGCTTATTTTGAAGAACTAAACAGCAGAACTGATTGAGTGAGTCACGGGGCCACTGGTAAATGAACAGAAAGAGGGTGAAAATTGTTACGGTCAAAAAGAAGTTGTTTAGTTTGTACCTTGTGAAACTGTACCCAGCCTATGAGTTAGATATGTGTCTGGGAAGAGAAACCTGCGTTGTCAGAGATGAAATGGGGTGTTGGACTTCTGTTAACTTTCTGAAGGTGCTCATTTCTAGAGGCAAGGATACGTTAATGAGCCTGAGAAGAAGAAAACATCTAGAAAGCAAGCAAATAAACAAAAAAAATCCATGCTGGATTTTTATTAGCTATTTCTAAGGTGAACTGTGACTTGAACTCAACATGCTTTAAGCAAATGTCGATTCTTCCTTTTTGTCCCTCCTTTTTTCCTTTCAATGTGTTTGTCCTGCTTTCTGAAAGTCTTCAATATAATTGGTGAATGTTCGACTCAAAATATATAGGAAACACAGTTTTCCTGGGCATATCTTACTGGCATGGAGAGAGAAAAATTTCCCTGAAAGACAGTTGTTCGGTTTAGGTTTTTTTCCTCCAAAAGAGACTAGTGTATGCATTACTCAGATACTTATATGTGTAGCCTGCCCAGTTTCATTTAGGGACTTCTTTAGTACAGAGTTGAAACAAATAAAACTATTCAGAAATTATGTGCCTTACCCCATAACCCATCAAAAGGATGCCTAATGCCACATTCTTTACTGGCTTCTTTTCAGTGTCGAGCTTACTTGTTATTGCCTTTATTTTTTATAATTGCAGAATAATAAAATATGTGCAAAACTCAAATCCTGTGCCTCTATTTTGATGTGTTTTTTTCCTGTGCTCTGACAAATTTCTGCAAAAATTCTCTCAACTATTTAATCAATGTGAATCATTTGAAGAATGCTAGTGCAGGGATTGCTATTAAGGGCAGATTGTGTGATACCCTTCATTACGTTTAGCATTGTTTGACATTGACATGCTGTGAGCTGGATTAAGTGATATATTTTGAATTAGAAAGCACGTAACTTGTCAAAGCTCTAGATCAGCAGAAATATGCTGTGCATACACAACTTCTTTTCTGTCTCCTTTGGCATTTTTTTTTTTTTAATTTTATGCACTAGAAAATCTGAGGCATTATGCTGTGAATGTTGGTAACAGGGTTACAGCGCAAATGAGACATAAATGTGTTTGTCAATAAATATTCTCAATAGTCTGATGAACAATGTTTGTTGCCTTTCATCTCCTCAGCTCTGCACAGGGCTGGATTCTAGTTCAGTTTGCGGTCTGGAAGGCATTTGGACTGTGATAGTGCAACAAGAGGTAGAAAATAATGCAAGTTCAGCCACCCTGAAATTTTTTCCCTGTCTTTTAAATGGCTAAAACTCACACAATGGGAGAGGGTTGACCCCTGTTTTCCTATTACAAGGTCTGTTTTGATGCAGAATTTCTGTTCTACAGAAATGGAGGAAATCTGTGTGTTTGCTTCCTGGTACAACATGTTTCAGTGGATGGGCAACTTGACTTGAAGTGGAGAAGCCTGGGTTGTGCTCCTGGCTCTGCAGCTGACAGCTTTGGCACTAGGTGTTTTTTAGGAGTAGTTTCGCTAGCTGGAAGGAAAATTCATAGTGAAGTAGTGCTGAGCACAGTGTCAAGTAATGACTGTGGGCGTTGTCATGCTGTATTAAAACTGTTCCTGAAAGAGATAAAACAAGACCCCCTTAATTATTGTCTAGTAAACAGTTCTCACTTGATGGTTTTAAAAGTTTTCATGCAACTTAAGAAGTAAAGATTGATCTTTGAATGCCTGGAATAGGCATGTTGTACTTATGTGCTGTTGCAGATAGAATTTACAAATTATAGCAAGAGAATAGTGTAACTTTTAAGTGTAATTTGATCAAGAAAAGTTTTTTACATAGTTCTTTTTCATTAAAAAACAGTTCTGCTTGTGTTTTTGTTTAATGACATTTAACTTATCAAATCTGTGAAGAACAAATTATTAGAAATGTTATGCTGTTTATATTTTCTTTAAATCAGTAATTTTAGACAACCGTTATCTTGAGATTACCGCTTCTAAATGTGTTTTGGAAAAAATGTTTCTCACATGAAGTCTGATAATACGTGATGAATGTGCTTGTTAAAAGCAAAATAACTTTGCTGTGTTAGCAGGGTATTTGTTCCTGTCACATAATTTGAGAGAAAGCAGAGGCTACATCTAACTGCTTATTCTCCATTGGAGGGAAGAAGAAAGAATTGTCTGCACAACTCATTTCCACATGAATTTTTTTGCTCCTTCTGAAGTTGTAATTCCAGTGCAGAGGTATACTTGTACAGTATGTGACTTTTTTTGGTAAACTTCCTGCATCCTGATAATGTACCTGTCTTGATCTTGACAAACATCTTGATTTTACTCAAACATGAAAGTAGAACTGATGATCTCCTAACATGGAGTTGTCCCATATGTGTTTATCCTTCATGATCCTAGGAGGAAAATTTAAAAAAAAAAAAACAAAAAACAAAAAACGGAAAAAAGTTTCTGCCTTGTTGAAGAGCAATTGCATGTTATTTCTAGTGGATGTCTTTTGCAAACCATTTTTTTTCACTTTGATCTAAGCCATTCATCGTTCTGGGAACATGTTTCTTCAGGATGTTGTGTTGCTGTTCTGGGGATTGCTGTACTGGTGCAGAAGCCTACACAAAAAGTAAGAATCCAATTCTCTGAATTGGAGCACTTGTTGGTAGAAAATAAAGCATCTCCTTTTTCGTGGGATGCTGGCTGTATTGTGAAAGATATGTGTGTAAATAGTTTTTCTCATCCTCCTAGATTCTAATCGAAGATCTGCTGTACGACATGCAGTGCTTCATGAAAACACTTCAGTGGGAGCCTTTGTACTTCAAAATGGCTCGAGCATCCCCTCTTACTGTGGGGGAAAGGCCTGGTAGAGGTTCTGTTCCTCTTCAGTCATTTCACTATGCTAAGAATACTTGACAGGCTCTGGACATGAAGACTGTGTTACATGGTTGACTTTTCATGATCATCTTTAGTATCCTAGTACAGCTAAAAAAGAGGAAGCGTGGACCTGCACACCACACCCTGATATACAGATTGCTTCTTGTTTCACTCAGCCTCCACTGTCTGTTGAGGGGATCTCTTGGTAAACCTCGAGAAATGTAAGTGGATTGGCATCCTTGAATTTCTGTAGATCTAGGGCCATCCAATTTTGTCTTTCATAATTACCTTTATGCAGGCAGGTGACATGTGAGGGCAGCTTCTGAATCAGGGAATGTTTTGGTTTGGAAGGGACCTTAAAGATCATCTGGTCCAACTCCCCTGCCATGGGCAGGGCACCTCCCACTAAACCAGGCTGGTCAAAATCTCATCCAATCTTGCCTTGAGCACTTCCAGGGTCAGGGCAAGTATCTGGTCTTTTGAGACCAGGTATACTGCCAACATCTTGATGCAGCTTTGGAGTGCCTCCATTTGGCTGCTCGTATCAGGAGCTAGAAGAGTCTCTGTTCTCATCTATTACAGGTGGATGACTTTCAGTTAAACTTCAAGTTCTTGATCATCTTCAGTATAGGAGTGTCTGCAGCAAAAACCTGGACTCATCTTTTAAGGTTTTTATGCTTATGTCCATGGTAGCGGATGAGGAGGGACCTCTTTTTTGTGTCACTTCCATAACAGAGCCAACAAGATTATGTGTGAAGAAACACTCTTTTTCTTTGCTGACTGGAGGGGAAGTGATGAAAGCAGGCAGTGCTAGGTGTAAGACTTTGTAGTTAGCTGTTATGGTTTAAGGGTTACCAGCCTGAAAGGGAAGGACGGGTGGTGTCTGTAGGACCCTGAGGGGGTCAGAGATCAGTGCTGTTCCCTCCCCTTTCTGGCCACAATCTATACAAAACTGAGGAGGCTTGAGGTTTTTGTGGGCTTTTCCTGATTTCCTGGGCTGCTTCCTGTCGTATCTCGGGATGACTGGGCATACCGCCACGTGCTCGGCAGCATCCACCACCACCCGCTCCCAGCACCACTGCAGTCCCTGGTGATGAGTCACAGCGGTCACAGCAGCCATTGGGCACTGCTCGGACACTTCCACTTGGGACTACTGGGATCGGGTTTTGTATATACTTAAATATCCTTTGTCCCTTATTAATTCCCTTTTCCTTTCTCCTGTTATTTTTTCGTTAAACTTGCTACAGTCTTAACTTCCAACCTTGTGCAAAGCATCTTTTTCCTCCATTCCCTTTGTTTTAGTCCTCCCCTGGGAGGGTAGGGGACAATAACAGAGAAAATCCTGCTCCCTTGGCTTTTCTGCTGGGGTGGTCATACCGAGGTAATGAGGCTCCCTCTTCACCCAGTGAGTGCAGAGACCCTGCCCTTTGCTGTAAGTCTTTGTTGTGACACTCTGAGGTCACTCTGTTGTGCTTTCTGAGAGCTCGGCTTTTCTTTTCACATTCCCAGTTTATAGAACAGATCATCATTCTTAGTTTGCAATTTGGTTTTTTCCTCATATGATTCACAAACATTTTATTGTCTGGATAGACTCTCACATAAAGCTCCTTGGAATTGAGCTTGTTTTCAAAGAGTTTCACTTTTAAATATCTATGTGTAATAGATGCCAAATAGGTGTGAAATGTGAAAGGCTTGTAATTGTATCTGTGATCTTGTGCTGGAGGTGAAGTTAGGCTTTTAGTATCCTTTACCTTTTGTAAAGAGGCATGCAAGTAAGGTCAAAAGACAGTATCTGGGATAGTGCTAGTTTGGTAGTGGTTTTTTTGTTTGGTTGTTTGGCTTTTTAATTTCTTTCAATCCCACTTGAAAAAATTGAATAGAGGAATTCCTATCCTGAAGAAATTGTTTTCCTCCAAAATGAAATAGCCAAATGTAAAAGCCTTCATGTTTCTGTTAACTTAGCGGTCTGTTCACAGCTCCAGTTCTGACTATGCAAGAAAATTTGCAGTAACATTCCTAGAGTTGCTGATTATTTTTTTTTAAATTGCTTTTCAGGTTCCTTTTATATTTTGGTGGAGTCACTCCATCTGTCATCCTCATTTTCCTTTAGAGAAAAGATAATCCAGAACCAAGGAGTCCTTGCTGTTCTGACCACTACAGCTCATGGACAATGTTTTCCCTGTTCTGTTCTCCATGCCATTACAGTCTCTTTTTGGTGATATTTCTCTATTTGCAGTGCTGTTGAAGCTTTCTCAGGGCAAGGAGGAGTTCATCCTGTGTTCATCCTGGTTCTGCTGTCTAGTGCAGAGACGGGGTCACAGTTGAAACACAAGACATTGAATTCAGTCTTGATTTTAAATGAAAAAACCTAAAAAACCAATCAACCAAACAACCAAGAACCCCAACCCTGCATGTTTTACAGTGGTGCCTGAATTCTTACTCTGCAGCAGTTAAAATTGTTCCACTAACAGACAGCGTAATCTGTGGATGGGGGTTTTGGGCAGCATTGTGTACTGAACTTGTGTTCCTATCTGTTCACTGCCTGTGAAACTTACATAAAGTCTGGGGGAAAAGTTCACTTAAGGCTTAAATTTCACAGCACTCCTGTGGCATAGATGGAACTGATAGCTTGGCCTATTTTCCAATAAAGTCATCTGTTTGGCTGTATGATTAGCTTATCATTTGTACAATACAAATACCTTGCTAAATGTTTGAGGGCAGAGAAATTGTCTCTTTTTTGCG
>NW_010208381.1:7589-18260 GCF_000695765.1 Mesitornis unicolor | reverse complement strand
TTTTGCTTGCTGGAGCCAAGCCCACAGTTCTGCAAGTGTTTGTATGTAATTTTACACGTGCAGTCAAAGGGATTGCTCACATTGTACAGTTACTTCTGCATAAGGACTTTCTGGATTCAGCAGTTAAATTGTTAAGACTTGATAGAGGCTGCTAAAACACAGCCTTACTCAAGACAGTAGATTCAAGTGGTAATTTTTACTTTAAAGTTTTATAATCAGAATATGATTTTTCAATTAATCTGTGGTGTGCTGCTTAAGCCTTTTTTCTTTAAAGTTTCAAGTAGGTTGCTGGTGGGGTGAACCCATATGTGCTTGAAAGAAGAATAACTTGCTCTATATCAGTCTATTTCTGACACTTAATTTTTTAAAAAAACAGTAAGATTACACTACTGCTTTTTTTCCTAGAGTCTCTTAAAGTGTGAGCAAGTGAAACTCCGGGTAGATTTCCCAACTGTGGTTTTGATGTCTTTCTGTGTGGAACTGATGGCAGGATTTGTTCGAGTATGTAGGCCACTATTGTATTAGAATTACATAACCATGTTGAGTGGTGGAAACAGATGAAAAGACGGGGATGCACGGCGTCCCCTCACAGATTATACCCTGCAACAATGAAGACAGCTCAAGCTCTGCACAGAATGTGGTCACATGCAGTCAAAAAGTTGGGGATTTTGAAAGGGCACGTGAGTTGCTTTATGTTGCATCTTGCTCCAAGTCTTAACTCCCCACCCCCCTCCCCTTGTACGTCCCTTCTCTCTCCAACTCACTTTTGTAGCCGGATAACCGTTGTAGCAGGTCTGGTTTTGTTCTTTCAGCGTGAATGAAGTTGTCTCTGGTGATCTCTCAGTAGCAAGTAGTTGCCTAAATCTCTGGTGACTGTCAGTGAGAGCTGCAACTGCTGCTTGTTAGTAGCACACAGACGATTTTAGCACTTTGACTAGTTTCCTGCCAAAGATTCTGTTAAGCAGTCTATTTTGGGCATGTAGAAAGCGCCTGTCGTTTTGGTATATGAGCATTAGCAGATTTAAGCAAGTCCTGACTACAGTGTTCTAATTAGAAATGGAGTGACTTTAGTCACTAATGAATTTAGGCTAATTACAGTAATTTGCATTTACTGCAGGTAGCCTGAGTAGACTTGCTAAACAGTTACTATTACTTACTGGAGGTGGGGTTCTTAAGCCATTTTGACTGCCTTTCCAGTGTTTTGGTGTGCAATTTGGCAGTGAAACTGATTCTATATGGAATGCACAGGCTGCTCAGGACCCCTTTGTGTTTCCTTACAGATGAAGTATGAAGAAATTGGCAAGGTGATGGAGGCTTTTGGTAATCCATCACTTGATGCAGTCAGAGCAGAGTTGTATTATTAGATGTGGAATACAGACATTTTGTGATTTGTGGTGAAGACTTCAATTTTAGTTCTGATCAAGTCCTCAACTGATGCTTTATAACACTTGTAGTTTCTGCCTCCCTCTCAATCTTATCTTCTCCATTAATCTGTTAGTATGGGTTTGCATCATGGCAGTGGCGAACAGCAGTATGCTTTATATGTTAAAGAGATTATTGCTTAGAGATTTGAGGGAGTACAGATGTGTTTTGTGTCTTATGGGCTTCCAAGGTGACCATTCAGTTCTCTGAACTGTGTTACAGAGCCTGCACAGCTTTATCAGTGTGGCAGAACTAGTCCTGTTGTCTTGGTAATTATGTTGCACAAAATCGGTTTTGCAAGTATGTATTTTCCTTCGTTAATATAGCATACGGCAAATAAGAGACAGTTTCACAAGGAGCAGTTTCTAAAAATGTATTGCTTTAACAAATACTTAGGAACTTAAAAGTGGATTATTTTGTTTAATGTTCAGTAATGGTTTCAAGCTAAAAATAAACTTCCAACATTTACACAGACAGTACCTGAGACAGTCACTAATAAGGAACTTTTTGTAAGTACAGATGAGATGATACTATAGGCTCAACATATTGCAAGACCTTAATTGTAGTGTCTGTAGGCAGTAGTTTCTCTTCCATTTCTATTACTTATTTTTGTGGCCAGATACCACGAGACCTATTTGTCAGAGCAAAATAAATTTAACCCTCTTAGTTTATGATGCTTTGATTTACTACACAATGCATGTCTCCAGTCATACACAAGACTTTACTTGTGCCACTGCTCATGGGAGGCCTAATTTTCTGGAAGGAAGTTCCTGTAAGCTTAACCTGTTTCATACCCATAAATCAGTTCCAAATATCTTTACTTGTGCTTTCCTTAGTCCTTTTTGTGCAGTGCTGTAGTGAATAAGCAGTCATTTCTCAGACCTTCCTTTAGCAGGTAGTGTATTAAAAGACCTGGTATTAAAAGTTTCTGGAAAAGGAAGGCAACTGTGCTGCTTTTTGTCCCTGTGGTCATTAAGCTCTCGTCGATTGCATCCTTCCCACCTTGCTATTATACTTGCACAGAGCTGGACTCTGGGCTGGGAAGTAGTGTTGGTAAGAACCCCATACACCATAAACTGAATTTAAGTGATATTCTTATTACAAGTCTAAGTTGTTAAGGGTTTTATACAGTGAGAAGGATGGAAAAAAATTTCCATCTCCCCCGCTTCTACAAAATTTGAATGCACCTGCTTGTCCTTCAGTTTGTACCCATCATTTGATACTGTCTTTCATTTCTAAAACTTTTTTCAGTGAAGTCAACTGGAATTTATATGACACTGAGGGCCTACTTCAGCACAGACTGGTTTTCTGCAGAACTTACAAATATATAGAAAAGCAGGACAGTGATGGTGTAGCCAAGTGTCAGTAGTAGGTAAACTGCTTACATGTTTTCATACATGCCAGACAAGCAAGCTTAGTCACTTCTATTTACTGCAACATCACAGAGCTCAGGAAACAGTGCTTAGTTAAGGAGAAGTTTTTTACTGATGGAAAGGTCTCTGTATAAGGAAATACATGTAGTGAGACAATTCAGTGTCAGCTAGTTTTGAAGGATTAGACGTGTCAGCTGGTTAAATAGGAATATCAGGTAAAGTAACTTCATGTGCTTCAGCAGAGTAATTCACTGACCCAAGACATATGTGTTTTTAATACTAGCAGTTAAAAATGTCACTAATTCTTGTCTGATCTAGGTGCAGAGAAATAAGAACTACTTACTTGCATTATTTTTAATATAAGCCATCCTCTCCTCCAGGTATTTTGAATTATTTTTTTAAATAGACCCAAAAGGTTCTGGAAACTGGAAAGCATTGTTCATTTTTCTGGGAAAGTGGTGGAAATTTAACACCATTCAGTGCTGTAAAATTCTTGGTAAGGGGATGCTGAATGTTTTGCATATTCTCTCAGGAACTCTGAGCAGGATTATAAGTTTATATTTCAGTTTAGTGAATGTGCAACGTAAAATGTAAATCTAGTTCCTCTTTGGGGTGCTCAGAAGAATACATAATGGGGTTCTTTGCATTTGAGAAACAGTATCCATAGGTCGCTGAACAGTTGTGTACTGCCAGAAGAGTTACTCTGGAAGTACGGGGGATGCTTTAAAGTACAAGCATACCCCTCTTGTGTCACTTCTCTCTAATTTTTGGAGTTTAGTTGACAGAAATGCCTTTAATGCCTTTAAAAAGATGGTTAAGTCAGAACTGAGCTTCTGTCTGAGCTTTGGTTTTCTGAGCAAACTCTCAGCTTCCCAAGAAAGAAGACCACTTTTTGCAGTAAAAAAAAATAAACCTGTGGCTTGCATATGTCCATGCACATACTTGTGCAATGCCTGGATTTTTCTTCTGCAAAGGATGCTTTGCATTTTGAAATATTTGCAGTGCATCAAATATTGTGGTTCATTTTTCTCCTCATTTAAAAGGCACTGAAAGGCCTCCCTGTGTACTATATGATGCATCACAGCTGGGTGATTATTCTGTATTATATTTTAAGCTGTGATGTTGGAAAGGTTTCAGGTTATATCATTTAAGATAAACTGATCAGTTCAGGATCAGTTTTAACTGGAAATGTTGAAAAAAAATATTTCTGAGAAGTGTCACAGAAATGGATATACCATTGCTATACAGTGATACACTGTGTTTTTCTATAAAATTTAATTTCTTGAGGGGAACCTAAATACTCAGTTATGTAATTCATAGCGGACAAAACATTTTGGTAAATGTGCATGAACAAGAAGCAAAAGATCAAAGGCTGGCTTGTTTTGAAAACCTCAAGGCCAACTGCTAATCTTATTGCATACTGGAATGGAGAGGTCTTCCTGAAGTATTTTGTGCATTATTTGAATCGGGGCTACATGATGCTGATGTGATCTTAATTAAATGCTTTTGCTGAATGAGACTTTTCCAGAAAGTCAGAAAGAGCTGTTAAATTGGTTAAATGTGAAGGGATTGTACCATCTCCAACCTATTAACCTTTTTTTCCTTTTTTAAAGAAATAACAACATTAATTGAAGTGTATCATTTTCATACGAACTCTGCCAAATTATAAAAATATGCACATTATTCTTATACCTGTGTTTTAATGGAGTATTTCACATTTCAGCTTAGACATTTTTATGCTTTGTGTTTTACTAATTGGTTTCTGTGTGCAACAGGCCCCAGGCATGGAAGAGCTGATATGGGAACAGTACACTGTGACCTTACAAAAGGTGAGTGAATGCCTGCTGTATTTTTAGTTTTCAAATATTCAAGCACTGGTTTAGTCTAAATATGTTTTACATTAGAAATTACTAGCATATGTGAGTCTAGAATAGAATTAATTCTTTGTCCAGATGAGATATTTTTCATTTTAAAGGTTAATTGCTAGCTACTCATACAATAGGTTGACTCTTAAATTGTTAATTTAATTTTAACATTGAAGTCCTATATTTGCTACTCTTTGGTCTTTCTAATGACAGTATAATATACCACGTGGCAGCCACATAGCTAAATTCATCATTGAATAACCTTAAAAACAAAGCAGATGGTTCTTTCAAGCACTTGTGGTTAATGTCCAAGCTTAATAATAACCACTGAACATGATTCTACTGATTTATTTTTTTAAAAATATACTTCAATATCTACCAGTGTATAATCTAGTTGAAAATTACTAAATTACATGGACTATAGATGTCACTTTTAACAATTCTTCTAAGAAATGAGGAAGTGTCTCATCATGTGGAGTCCTTTTGAGCTAAAGAAACTAGACCTCTTGTTTCTGAGATTTTTAATAGCTAGGCTGCCACACCATGGTGCAGAATATGCTCTTTGGAGGTGGTGGTGGTCTTCCCACCTCTTCTGATGATCTGGGGCCAGCGAGCAGCCTGTCCACGCTGCGTATGTTTTTTTCACGTGTTCTGCAATGAACTTAACTTGATGGCCTGAGGTAAAATAGTGATCTTTCCTACACAGCGTGTTTTATGTGCTGAATTTTTATGCACTGTTGAGAAAGGACTGTTTTTCAGGTTACAGAGGCAGACAGCAGAAACATTGCAGAAGTAGATACTAGGTCCCATAATTTGCAACATTTCAGACCTTGAGTATGTTGTAAATGAGCATTACTGCTTTGCCTCAGAGACAGGCTTGTACTACTGAAATGGCAAAGGGCTATTGGGCTTGCTGCATCAGCCACTACTGATGAATTTTCCCATTATTTTTAATTCCATATTGTTTTGGCTTGGAGCATCGAACTGCTTCCTGTAAAACTCAGGTGCACCAAGTGAAGTGCTGTTTAAAAAAAACCTGTTTTTTTTCCTTCCTCAAAGAATTAATGTTATACGTAATATTGACATTAGTGGAACACAAGCTGGCATGTGATGAACTGCACATGCTGAGTGAGAGTTGTGGGAAAAGGACCACTTTAATTTGTTTTATTACTTTGCCACTATGTTATAATATTTGTCTAAATGTGGCTTAATTGGTATTTTATAGTGATAGGAGGTCTGTGTTAAATAGCTGATAAGATTAAACCTGTGTGTTTAATGCAACATGGTTTTGTGCACACCCTCTGCTCTGCAGTTTGATTACAGTAACAGTTCTCAGGTTTGTGTTATAGACATGCTTCCTTCGTACCCTATAAAGTATTTTCCCAATTTTATGAATGCAATCTTAGGGCTTTTACGGGTCTGATATTTCTGTGATGATAGGTTTGACGTGAATTACTTATTTACAGTAGCTGATTGTGAGAAAGGATAATTACAGAGAATTCACAAGTTCACTGCTTGCTTTTTGTGATCAGCCATGGTCTTTTTAGTCTGATTGAGGAGTAAGTAGTTATTGCAAACTAAGCATAATGAAGATGAGATCCTGGAAAAGCTGTTCCAGTTTCCCAATAGCATCAATAGCAAAATAGATCTATCTAACAGTAAATTTGATATGAATAACCTGTGGGATGATGGTGCAAAATGCAGGCTAAGTTAGTGAGTCCTTTGCTTAATTACTAACAATCACAAGGCTGTAGACTGAGGTTTTGGAACATGAGAAAATATTATCTTGTTAAATGGATTTGTAAACCCATTCCTTTTTAAATCTTGAAGTGTTGTGTGTTTCTGCAACACTCTGCGCACAACTACCATATTTTAAATAATTTCTAGGTAGAGTGCCATCACAGGAACATTATGTTACTCTTTTTTCTCTCTATCAAAATTCATACGGATGAAATTACATTTTGTTGTATTTGTTGTAAAGGATTCAAAACGAGGATTTGGGATTGCAGTTTCAGGCGGCAGAGATAACCCTCATTTTGAAAATGGTGAAACATCGATAGTCATTTCAGATGTTCTCCCAGGTGGTCCAGCAGATGGATTACTTCAGTAAGTGATTTCTTATTTCTCTGTCTGGCATATTTTGAGGGACATGGCTGTAGAGTACATAAAACCTTTAGACACACTTGGTTGAAACCCTGGTGATTTAATCCACTGAAGATTTTGTGTTCTCTTGAAAACCTGGATGTCTGTTTTAAATTAAAAGTGAACAAATACCAAAAAAAAAAACCATGCACCCCCAAAAAAAACCCCACACAGTTTCCCCCCCCAACACACACACCCCAAACTTCTCATGGAAGTGTTTTTATGTGCTAATTTTGCAAGAAATTAAATTCTAGTGCTGTGAAAAGCTTCTATACTTAAGTATGTTTCTCTTAATGTTGTATTTCTTTTAAAGAAACAGTAGAAATACTCAGAGTCTTAAAACATTCTCCCTGTTCATAGAATCATAGAATGGTTTTGGTTAGAAAGGACCTTAAAGATCATCCTGTCCAACCCCCCTGCAGTGGACAGCAACACCTCCACCAGACCAGGTTGCTCAAAGCCCTGTCCAACCTGGCCTTGAACACTTCCAGGGAGGGGACATCCACAGCTTCCCTGGGCAACCTGTGCCAGTGTCTCACCAACCTCACAGTAAAGAATTTCTTCCTAATACCTAGTCTAAATCTGCCCTCTTCCAGTTTAAAACCATTACCTCTCATCTATCAGTATGCTCCCTAATAAGAGTCCATCTCCATCTTTTCTGTAGGCCCCTTCAGTTATTGGAAGGCTGCTTCTCCAGGCTGAATAATCCCAACTCTCTCAGCCTGTCTTTAGAGGGGAGGTGCTCCAGCCCTCTGATCATCTTCATACTCTCCTCTGGACTTGCTCCAACAGCTCCATGTCCTTCTTGTGCTGGTGGCCCCAGAGCTGGATGCAGTACTGCAGGTGGGGTCTCAGCAGAATAGAGGGAAAGAATCACCTCCCTCGATCTGCTGGCCACGCTTCTTCTGATGCAACCCAGGATGCGGTTGGCCTTCTGGGCTGGAAGTGCACATTGACGGCTCATGTTGAGCTTCTCATCAACCAACACCCCCAAGTCTTTCTCCTCAGGGCTGCTCTCCAGCCATTCTCTGCCCAGCCTGTATTTGTGCTGGGATTGCCCCTACCCAGACGCAGGACCTTGCACTTGGCCTTGTTGAACTTCATGAGGTTGACACAGGCCCACCTCTCCAGCCTGTCCAGGTCCCTCTGGATGGCATCCCTTCCCTCCACCGTGTCAACCACACTACACAGCTTGGTGTGATCTGCAAACTTGCTGAGGGTGCACTCGATCCCGCTGTCCATGTCACTGACAAAGATGTTAAACAGCACCAGCCCAAATACCAACCCCTGAGGAATGCCACTCATCACTGATCTCCACTTGGACATCGAGGTGTTGACCACAATTCTCTGAGCCATTCAGACAATTCCTTATCCAGAGTGGTCCATCCATCACATCCATGTCTTTCCAATTTAGAGACCAGTGTGTTGTCCGGGACAGTGTCAAATGCTTTGCACACGTCCAAGCAGATTACATCAGTTGCTGTTCCTTTATCCATAAACAATGTAATCCCATTGTAGAAGGCCACCAAATTTGTCAGGCATTATCTGCTCTTAGTGAAGACATCTTGGCTGTCACCAATCACTTCCTCATTTTCCATATGCATTAGCAGAGCTTCCAGGAGAATCTGCTCCATGATCTTGCTGGGCACAGCAGTGAGACTGATTGGCCTGTAGTTCCTCAGGTCTTCCTTTTTCCTTTGTAATAATGGGGGTTATGTTTCCTGTTTTCCAGTCTCTGACAACTTCACTGGACTGACATGACGTTTCAAATATGATGGATAGCAGCTTAGCAACTTCATCTGCCAGTTCCCTTATGACCCTGTGGTTGTGTCTTATGAGGTCCCACGGAGTTGTGTACCTTCAGGTTTCTTAAATGGTCCAAACCAGCTCTACTCCTACAGTGGGTGATTCTTCACTCTCCCAGTCCATCCCTTTGCCTTTTGTGGCTAGGGTGGTGTGGCTTGAGGATTTGCCAGTGAAGACTGAGGCAAAAAAATGCACTGAGTACCTCATCCTTCTCCATATCCTGGGTAACCAGGTCTCCTGTTCATTCTGGAGAGGGCCCACATGTTCCCTGGCTTTCCTTTTATCACTGATATCTCTATAGAAGCTTTTCTTGTAGCCTTTGACATCCTTGGCCAGATTTAGTTCTATCAGGGCTGTAACTTTCCTGACTTGGTCCCTGGCTGCTCAGACAACTTCTCTGTATTCCTCCCAGGCTCCCTGTCCTTGCTTCCACCCTCTGTAGGCCTCCTTTTTGTGTTCAAGTTTGTCCAGGAGTTCCTTGTTCATCCATTCAGGCCCCCTGGTGTTTTTGCCTGACTTCCTCTTTGTTGAGATGCAGCACTCTTGAGTTTGGAGGTTATGGTCCTTGAATATTAACCAGTTTTTTTCAGCCTCCTCCCTCCATGCTTCATTCTTTGGTCCTCTACTAAGCAGGTCCCTGAACAGGCTAAAGTCAGCATTAAGTTTGATACTCTCTTTGGACATATAGGCTGTGAAGAGATCTGCTTAAACTCTCATATAGAGCCTGCGTGAGACTGATAGTGGAATACAGTGTGCGCTTTTGGCATACTCACACAGTACCAGAAACTGGAAGTGTACGAAAGGCACAAAAATCATTCAGGAGGTAGAGAAAGTGCCTTACAAAGAGAGACTTAAAGTATGTAATCTTCTTATTTAAAAAGAAGATTGTGATGTGACTTGATTACAGTGAAGAGAGAATAATGGGTACTAAAGATTTCTTTTACGTAGCAGAAAACACCACAGTAACCAGTAAATGGTTGAGCTAGTACTCTGACTGAAAGGTAAGTAACTGAGTAGTCACTAGTATAAACTAATAGGAGGAGTGGTAGATTTTTTTTTCATCTCCTGCACTTTTTGCACTGAAATACCTTTCTGAAAGATATAAGGTTTTTTAATTAATCATGTATTATAGGGTTGTCTCCTGTGGTTGACTGAGTTAAGTTAATGGTCTATTTGGCATGCAGGAGGTCTGAATAGACAAGTTAGTAATCTCTTATGGCCTGTGTTTTAGGGCAGGGAGGACTTTTTAGTTCGGCAGTTGGTTTCCCTCCCTTGCCCCCCCAGTCATCTTTAGAGTAGGTGGGACGTGAATACTAGTCTTTCAGAAAAGTACTAGCGTGGTGCTTGTCGAGATTTGTCTGAATACTACTATGGCTGAAGATATTTGAAGCTCTCTTGAAATTCTTATGTTGGTGTGAAAAAAATCTAGCATGAGGTGTCAAAGACTAGGACTTTTGAAAGAACTAAAAAAAAAATAAAGGTTTTAATGGTCATCACAAATATTCTTTAAAAAACAAAATCTTCTTTGCCATTATGGTAAGGTATTTATTTAAGCTGGACATAGTATATGTACAAAGATTCACGCTACTACCCAAAGTCTAATTTTTAAACATAACTGAAAGCTACTTCTGGTATTAAGTATGAAATCCATAGGTTGCTCCTGAAGGAAAAAAAAAAAATTGTTCTGGTGTTTTCATGAAGACTTCTCTTAAATCCTTTTTTTTTTTTTCTTTTTTCTTTTTTTTTTCCCCCTCTGTCCTCTTCCAGAGAAGATGACCGGGTGGTCGTAGTTAATGGGACCCCAATGGCAAATGTTACACATTCTTTTGCAGTCCAGCAGCTTAGGAAAAGTGGAAAAGTGGCCACCATTGTAAGTAAATTAAAGATGTATTCATTCTACAGTGGTATGTATCTGTGTAACCAGTCAAGATTTGGTTTTCTTCTATGAATTGTACTATAAATGTGTAAAGCAAACCAAGCCTTTGCCAAACGCGTACAAATTAAATAAAACATAGTTTCTACAGGTAAAACAAATGGAAATGAAACAACAGTGTTACAAAGTT
>NW_010208381.1:4737-7579 GCF_000695765.1 Mesitornis unicolor | reverse complement strand
GCTGAAAAACTGGGAAGAAAATGTATGTCCTCAGTCTTTAATTTTACTAAATAATGAGTGCTAGCTGGAAAAAACGGAAGTTACGTGAGGCAGATGATGTCTTACACAGACCTTGTCCAAGAATTTGCTGTCCAGATTTGCTTTTGTTAGCTGAGAGAGGCATCTACAACCCTCCCTTCTGGGGGCTTGTCAAACATTTTAGAAGTAATCTAAAAAAAGAAAAAAAAGTATTCATTACTCACACTCTTGCAGAGGTAAAAGGATGTGGTTGCTGATCTGATTTTTTGAAAAAATCTCCGTTTTCCTCCCAATTAGTAAATACTTATTCTGCACATCTAAATAATCATATTTACTGGTTGTTCTATAAATAGAACATTGTTCTTTTTCCCTCCAACCTGTATTTGAAGTGTGAAGCATATTTGGCTGCCAAATTTCACATTCTGACTATTGGAGTATTTTTGTTTTGGTTGGGTTTTGTTTTGTTTTTCATTTGTTTCTTACTGCACTGAACAGGTAGTGAAAAGACCAAGGAAAGTTCAAGCTGCTGCTCTGAGAAGAAGCCCCTCTCTTGACTATGAGGACAGAGCTCTAGACATAATGGATGATCATGCAGAATTCGATGGTAAAAGTGCTCAAAGTGGCTATAGCGACAGGAGCTGGCATAGTGGTAATGGTGGGCACAGTCAAAGCTGGGGAAACAGCCTGGATCAGAGCTACAGAGATGAACAAGACCGAGGGCGTAACCGAAACAGAGACCGCGATAGAGAATGCAGCTACAGCCACAATCGTAGTCGTGGTAGGAGTGTTGACAGGAGCTTGGATCGAGATTATGGAAGAGATCGGAGCAGGGGAAGAAGCATCGACAGGGATGGTGGCTACGAACAGAACTACGGAGGAGACTACAGCCTGCCCAGTTATAGTCATGGATCTCAACCTGATCCTAGATACGCGAGGGAGGTAAGGAGTCGAAGTCAGGACACGCTTCGATCCCGAAGTCCTTCACCTGAAACACACCGTCAACCTGAGTACCTAGGACCACAGGATCAGAATGGACCTATCAGTGTTCTCTTAACAAAAGGCAGACATAATGAAGGTAGGTATAGCACTGGGGGGAGAGGAACTGACTTTTAATACAGCATGTTATTTTTGACTGGGGAGGGAGAGGAGCTGAATATTCTCTGCTTTTACAGGTTAAGTGTTGAGTTTTCTGACTGATCGCTTAAGTTGTTCTTTCATTCTTCCTGGCTGGTCTGGGGTGCTTTTTCCCCCAGCGCCTTGATCTTCACCTTAGAACAAAGAACTAATCACCAACGTAATTTCAGTGTTTTCAAGCCACTGTGTGCTTTGGTTTTCTATTTTCTCTGCCCTATTCTGATTCTGGTGGGAAATATGGATCTGATCATGATTCAGATTACACTTAGCACACCTACAACGGGGTCAGCTACAACGGATGAAGAGTAGACTCTGGTAGTGCACTTACTTCTTCCCTTCAGTATAATTAAATTAATTCCAAGGATTGTTTGGTTCTGAATACTTCAGAATGTAGTTGAGGAATACTGAAATAGTAACAGCTGAAACAGCCTTTCCTTGCTGAGTATTGGAGTGTGTAGATGAAAGCCAAAAACCTGATCTTTTGTGGGCTGTGAAATAAGGACTCCTGTACTGTAAAGTATATCTGAGATTAGGTTGTGCCACCTTTTCTGTTTGGGTTTTTTTAAGTGGTGTGATGGTTTGTTTCTAGGAGTTTTGTGGGTTGTTGGGTTTTTTTCCTCATCTACCCTGTTATGGCTTGTAAGAATTTTCTGTTCATGCAAAGTTTATATGCCAGAGCTATCCTCCTTTTTTCATTGGCTCTGGCAAGGATCCCTTTCCCTCTGTCCTCTTCTTCCTCTCCATATAGTGTTTCCACTTGTAAAGATAATGCAGATAGGAGATTAAAAAAATACGGAAAAAATTAACGTCTCTTTGTTAAGTTTTATTTGTAGCTAGTAATTCCATAATAATTTCTGCTATTCATATGGATACTCTGCAGACTTGCTCAAATGTGGTAATTTTTAAAAGCAGATAACTTTTTCTTTCCTTCTTCTGTTGTTCTAGGATATGCGTGTTTTAAGTGTTGCCTTTTTTTTTGTTTTAAGTAGCAAATATACTAGTCCAAGTAACTTGGATCAAAGGGAAAAAAGGGCAGGGGGTGGGGGAGGAGAAAAAAGTCCTTTGCCTGAAGCAACCAAGATACTTACTGGGGTAGAGATAAGACAGGATCAGCATGGAGCAACTAATTGGTAAAAATAACCAGCTCTTCTTCTGTTGGTGTTTTTTTTTTATTGGCATTTCTGATCCACGCAAAATACGGCCCAGAGAGAGAATCTATGCCAGCATGTTAATAAGCACCTCCATAATGAAGGCACTGCTTTGCTGCTGAAGGAGCAGACTAATCATCCATCTGTGATTGTTTTTGGACTGCTGTTTGTTCTTACTGTGGTGACAGCACAGAAATAGAGTTGGCCTAGGGTTAAGTGGGTTTACTATGTCTGCATTTTGTTTCCTTTTTCTTTTCTCATGGTGTAAGGGGATGTGCTGCATGTGCACTGTGTAGTTAAAAAAAAAAATGCATCCTTGCTCATCTTCTAAGCTGCAGTGGATTATTTCCCTGATTCCAGAATATGGTCTTCGGCTTGGAAGTCAGATCTTCATAAAAGAAATGACCCATACCGGCCTAGCAACCAAAGATGGCAACCTTCATGAAGGGGATATCATTCTCAAGGTCTGTTCTGATTATACTGCTAGCACTTTAGCAGGCACTTCTGGCAGTGGTTACTCTGGAGTATGTCAAGTTCACTGT
>NW_010208381.1:0-4706 GCF_000695765.1 Mesitornis unicolor | reverse complement strand
AGGATATGGACTTGTTTGTTTACTTGTTAATGTTGCCTTTTTATGTCTAGATCAATGGTACAGTGACAGAGAACATGTCTTTAGCTGATGCCCGAAAATTGATTGAGAAGTCACGGGGGAAGCTCCAGCTGGTTGTCCTCAGGGACAGAAAGCAGACACTGCTCAACATTCCTTCATTGAACGACAGTGACTCAGAAATGGATGGTGAGGCCTAATGTGGATAAGAAGTTCTGTACTCTGTGCAGTGACAGAATGGATCTTATAGTGTTTTGCTGTGGTAGAGTGGTACTAGATTCTTTAAAAAATCAAACAGACAAACCCAAATGAACACATGCAAACAAACTGAATTAGCAGCCAATTAAGCATCAAGCCCACTTCCTTTAGGTGAAAGAAGAATTATGTAGTAATCATATAATTACATTTTGGGCAAGGGCAGAGATAGAAGCAGCAATGTTGTTCTGGCAAAATCAGTCTTGGAACAAGCAGGTCAGTTGCTTTAATAAAAGACTTCAATTTTAAAAACAAGTGGATTGGACTGGCTTGTTCTTCTGAGGGCATGAACATTCATGACAGCATTCAACAGGAGGGAAAAAATGTCAGGACAAGAGGAAATTAAGTCCCCCTGGACAACTAGTTTCTACTTCCAGTATCTGTTCCGTACAAATGATCTCCAATAACGTATGAGCTATATCTCTCAATATAATCTTGCTTTGAAAAGAGCTCAGGATTTTTGGGGGAGCAGATTGCTGCATTATTTAGTGCCAGATACTTGTTTTTCTGCTGTCAGAATACTGGGTGCAAGTTTTAGTAGGTTTTACTGTGAAGACAGGTATGGTTCAAGTCTGAGGGCTCGCTCTTTTGTCACTGAAAAGCAAGGATGTGAGGAGGTGGAATAATATGGAAGTGGTCTTCTGTTTGGGAACCTCCGTGAGACCTCAAATAGAAGGCTGCTAACGCTAGTTAATGAGCCTATGTTATGCTCAAAGTAGCTGTGTCATTTGAGTATGTTTCCTAAAGGTTGTGTGAAACCTTCCTGAAACATTTTTGGGGGAATGAGGGAGTGAAAGCACTAAAAAGGATACATCACTTTTTGAACCCTAATCAAACGCAACTTGAAATGGGAGTAGGCTTAAAGGTTCAGCATATCTTAATATGTGAAGGCTTTGTAAATAAATGTGGTGATCAGATATGCAGGTAATTTAAACAAATCCTGCATTTCTTGATTTGCTGCTCTCTTTACAGACGTTTCCGAAATAGAGTCAAACAGATCATTCTCCCCTCAAGATGACAGATTGCATCATTCTGATTTAGAGTCACATTCGTCCAATGAAAAGCTGAAAGAGAAACCCAAGTAAGAAATGGTCTTTTCTAGTTGATTTTTGTAATGCTTGTCAAAGAAATTCTTAAAATACATGGCATTCTTACTCAATTTCACTACATTTATTTATTTCTTTCTTTTAGTGCAAAAGATGATCCATCCAGTAGGATGTCCAGGATGGGAGCAATGCCTACACCATTCAAATCAACTGGTGACATTACTACTCCTGCTGTTACAGTTACAGATGCAAACAAAGAACTGAAGTACCAATATGACCCAGCAGGTCAGAGTTTGAAATTTTTGGTTCCTTTCCTTTTTCTGGGCCACAGGATGTCTACCACTCCAATTTTGTTGACATATCTAGTATACTCTTCATGTCAACCTGATCCTGACACACAGAGAAGGGGTCTGTCTTTGTGGTGCAGAGAGAGAAGAAACACCTGAGTTTATTTGAAGGCAGTTGCTTATTAGAATTACAGCCTCAAAAAGAAAGTGCTCTCCTCGGGCACCTACTGTAGCCTATTGCCCTAAGCAACCAAATTAAGCTATTCCTCAAGCCTGATCTGGCTTGTCTGAAAGAGTTGTTTATCTCTCTTGACGTTTTTATTCATTTTCAAGAATTAAAAAAAAGAGATAATTAAATCAATACTAGTAAAAGAGATACTTGACATTTAAACCTGTATTAATCTTTGGCATGGAGGGGTTTGCTAGCTAAAAATTGCTGCTGTTTATAACTCTTAAAATAGCTCAGTAACTTCTGTTGGATTTTTTACATACAGTATCTCAACCAAAACCAGTTACAAGACCAGTTCTTAAACCCAGCCCTGAAGATGAAGCAATATATGGGTAAGGCGGCACCTGCCATGTTCTTCTGCATTCTGTGATCTTCCAGTGACCTGTACCTGGTTCGTTGTTGCATGGGTTTTGGATTTTTGTCCATTTAGAGTGATACTCTCTTTATAGCTTAATGCCAAGAAGAGATGACATGGCCTCTAACTGACCATATTTGAGTTAAAATTCGTTTTAGTAGTATCTGCCTGGGAGGTACAGACTTGCCTTCTGCCTCCAACGTATAGAACACTCTGTGCTTCTGGGCTTGCATGGGAACATACACAATGGTATATTCTGCTCTATTTGGCGTTCTGAGATAGCATTTAGAATACTATGTCCATTTTGGGGCTTCCCAGGACAAGAAAGGTATTAACACATTGGAGCGAGTCTATGGTGTCTGTGGCTGCAGCATATGACATGTGAGTAAAGGCTGAGAAAACTGCTTGTTAAACCTGAATTAGAGAGGACTGACAGACCATCTTATTGCTATCTGCAATGAACTAATGGGTGGTGGATGTAGAGAAAACAGAGCTATACTCTTGTCAGAGAGGTACAGTAGTAGACAAAGAGCAGGAGACACAAAGTGAAGCACAGGAAATTCTGGCTTGATATGAAATAGCAAGCTTTTTACTATGAGGGTGATTAACCACTGGAACACCTTTTCCTTGTAGGTTGTGGTATCTCCACCACCAGAGATACTCAAAACCATAACTGGTCCATGCCCTGAACAACCTGCTTTGAGCAGAGGAACATTCTAACCTACGCAATTCTGTGGAAATGTATTTTACGCCTCTTCACATTGTTTTATATGTACGCAAAAGACATCTCTCCTCTTTCCTGCAATATTAAGATTCATAGAGAATGTTCTCTGTTTAATTTAAAAACAAGCTTGTTGCAAGACAAGGTCAAACACAATATGTGTGTTTCTGTACAAGCTGGAAAATTCTGTGCAGAAATTTGTCTTTTCATCAAATCCAAACCTGTGCTGTCAGAATAGTAGTTCTAGTCTCTGCTTAGAAATGAACAAATACTGCTTCCAAAGTCTATTTTTGTAGAGGTTGTTTTTTTCTGATTTTTATAGGTCGTCAAATAGAACCTGGTACTGTTGATTCTTTAGCAATTAAGATACTGAAAGTTGCAAACTGCATTAGTAGGAAATCAAATTACATGTTTTATTCAGAGAGTTTCCAAATAGAGAAATTGAAAGGAGCATTGAGATTGTAAGGAGAAGCCTAAAGATAAGGTTTTGAATGTAACCTGTATTTTCTAAAATGGATTCCCTTCTCAGATCTGTTTGGTGTTGGACCCTGCATATGTTATCATTGATGTGCAAATTAATTAAGTGGTTATTTTAGTGAAAGGGAATTTATAATACAGGCTTAGGGTATTACTGAGAAAGGCTGACAGATAAGTACTGTCCTCTGTTTTGGAAGGTCACTCTGGCATACAGCTTTTCTGATAGCAAAAAAGCTGAACCTAGTCCAGTAGCCTCTCCAACTGCAATATGAAAGGACTGGTTGTTAACACTCCAGTAGAGTATACTTGGAAATAGTTCTCATTACAAGAAAACCTGAAGACTTTTGTCTAAAAAACATGTTAAACTGCAAAGAAAATGTGTAAATTTAATACATAAGACAGTTCTCAAGTGTATGGAGGGAAAAACAATTAGTATGATTACTTATAGCTCAGGCTTTTTCCTCAAAAAACCCAGTTGCTCATCTGAGAGAGAATCACATTGGTAGGGAACTATTTTGGGTCTTCAAGAACAGGGATTTATTTTCCTACTCTGAAAAATGCAAATTTTCTGCTTCCTTTCCTCACTGAAAAGTTACCAGCACAAATATAGTCTGTATAGTGAAAGAAAGGGGCTAAGAATATTATTTATATGATTTTGTCAAAAAGGTTGCCATTTTTTTTCTTTTGACAACCTGTTATTGTCATATGCTTAACATCTGGCCTTACTTCCTTTTTCTGCCTTTAAATCTTGTAGTCCTAATACAAAAATGGTGAGATTCAAGAAAGGGGATAGTGTGGGTCTACGACTGGCTGGCGGAAATGACGTAGGGATATTTATTGCTGGAATTCAAGAAGGCACCTCAGCTGATCAGGAGGGACTGCAGGAAGGAGATCAGATTCTTAAGGTATGGGTGTAACTATGTGTCCCTGAAATGCACATCACTTTTGTATTTTTTGGTTTGGTGCTTTGTGAAAATATGGAATAAATTATGATCTTAGTAAGTCAAGTTATTGCTTTGAAAGTGTGTACGTGTGGTAGAGGGATCTTGCTAAGATGAATTTATTAAGAATTGTATATCAAGCTGCAGTTTGTTTAAGGTTCTGTGGAAGAGGTAGGCAGGAGTAATATTAATCAAGAAAATGCCTCAAGATGGGAGAATAAACTTTCTGTACAATGCTTCTTCCTAGTCTTGGTGGGGTGGGGAAAGTGAGGCTGGTATATTTTTCTTCTTTCATCTTTTTCCAGTTTCCTGGGGTAACAGCAGTTTATTTTTCCAGTTTCCAAATTATATAATCTCACAGAATCACAGAACGTTAGGGA
>NW_010208380.1:0-13043 GCF_000695765.1 Mesitornis unicolor | reverse complement strand
GGTGGGTGTGGGCCACCTGGCCGGGAAGGTCTCGGGGGCTGTGTGGGTGTAAAGTCGAGTCCTTGAACGGGACGCGGTTGCTCTTGCCCGAGGGCTCGGGGAGGGGCTCGGGTTTCCCGCCAGCCACTGAGCTTTCCCTCAGGGGGAGCAGTACTGGGACCGGCTCCGATTCTCCCCATGGTTTCTTTTTAGTATTTGAAGAGTTGGCACGCAGTGCCAACCACAATGCAGTGGTAGCCGTACAGACCTAGAGTTTGCTGCTCAATTAACTGCCCTTCTCGTTACTGCAGCAATCTGCCTAGAAAATAAACGCTAAAATTCCTGCAAAGCCAGGGAAACTTTGTTTAGAAAGGTTGTGCTTAAATTTAACTCCTAAACAGTTTTTTCTTATGATTGGTATTCAGGGCAAGGATTGCATAAGAGGTGGGACTTTTCATTGGGGCTTTTTTGGAAACTTTTTCTTGTTGGCTGAATATATAACCCTTTTATTTTAAGAAATCAGTTTTAAGAGAACACACAGAATCTGCTCGTTCTGTATTACTTGCTTAGATGCCTAAGTATCTAGTATTTGATTTCCAAGCAGGATTTTTTTTTGGATTTTAAAATTTCTAAACAGAAAATGAAGAGTTAAAAAACCCC
Organism: Mesitornis unicolor; assembly: GCF_000695765.1. Classification (NCBI taxonomy): domain Eukaryota; kingdom Metazoa; phylum Chordata; class Aves; order Mesitornithiformes; family Mesitornithidae; genus Mesitornis; species Mesitornis unicolor. Next base: position 12,404 of record NW_010208380.1, on the reverse strand, counting down.
CCAAAAACTGTTCTAGTGATCCACACTGGAATACAGTTGATGTCTTTGGTAAGTGTGTCGTGGTGCTTCTCCTAATTCCAGTCTACCAAATCCTGGTAAATGGAATCTGTGGTACAGCATTGCCTTGAGTTGGATGTGAGGTTGACATCGTGCAACCGCTGGCCGAGCGAGGGGGAATTCAAGGATATCTTGGCTGTCGGTAGCCTGGCTTTTCCCTGTCTGACAGCTCAGCTTGGAGACCGGCCAGGGAGTGTTGGAAGCTGCCAGAGGAATTGCCACTGATTTTGTCCTTGCAGCGAGAAAATCGGGTGGTGAATGAGGAGAGCACTGGGGATTCTCAAGCAGAAACCCCGCCAGCTGATGAGAAAGTAGATTGGGGAAAGAGGACTTTTGACTTTATAAGTCATTTTTGCAGTGTTTTAGGGAGAGATTTTTCCTCTCTGCAGTGTGCTCCCTTAACTTGAAGGTGCTGTGCTTTCTGGGTTTGGCTCATACAGCAGCCAGCTTTTTCCCTTGATAGCTGTGTGCCACATCCAGTATTTTCCATTTTCTAGGGATATTAATAACTCCATATATATTCTGCTTGGTGCAGGCCTCAGCTCTTAACCTCATTTTATTCCAATGCAAGTTGTCAGTCACTCCTTGATGTGGCAATCAGGTGCTTTTCCTTTTAACTTCCTCTTAGGGAAAAGAATTCCGTGTTTAAATAACATAGTCACCTTTGTCTCCATGACTTGGCATTCTTGGGTCAATAACAGTCACAAAATGCCAGTCTTAGTGGGAGAGTAAACTTGGCACTGAAATAAAGTAATCTTTTTTGCTTCATTAAGGTATTGTGTAGCTGAAAGGAATGCAGATTTTTTGAGGGAAGAGTGAAATCAGGACTTTTTTGTAGGTAGTCAAGAAGTAAGGCCTCAAATCGTTGCTGCCATTTCTTCTTTGCTTCCTGAAAGTGGAAATGAATCCACAGTTATACTCAGCGCTGCACATTTTAATCTGATGCAGTTTTATCTGTTGGGGCTGTGCTATTGTTGAGTTATTTCGTTATAGCTTCGTGGTAAGCTTTATGCCCATGGTGTGCATGGCAAACAGATTTTATACAATGTGTTTAAATATGAGGCAAGTGTTTTCTCAGCTTTAATTTTCTTTCTTTCTGTCTCTCCTTGTGCTTTTTTACATTTAGCGTTGAGAGGCAAAATGGTCCATGCTGAAGCATTTTCACGTCCTCTGAGCCGAAATGAAGTGGTCGGGTTGATTTTTCGTTTAACTATATTTGGTGCTGTAACATATTTCACCATTAAATGGATGGTTGATGCCATTGATCCGACCAGAAAGCAGAAAGTAGAAGCTCAGAAACAGGTAGGATTTGGTTCGTAAATACTTGTGTGAAGTGCTGTCTTGTTCATCACTGTGCATACAGAGAAATCTGCTGACTTTACGTAAACTGGATTTGCAGTAATTGATAAAGTAATTGATGAAAGCGTGTGGAATAATAAGAATAAAAAGCATCTTTTAGTAAATCTCAGGATCTAGGATGGTAGCATTTTCAGTGCTTACGTTTTATAACAAGTTAAAATTTTCTCGCTTGAAGTGGTGGCAAAACTGTTGAACTGGGGCGCAATGTTGTCTCTAATGGTCACTGTGATGAGCACTGTGCCTTTGTGGCCAAGAAGGCCAATGCCATCCTGGGGTGTATCAGGAGGGGGGTGGTTGTAGGTCAGAGAGGTTCTCCTGCCCCTCTACTCTGCCCTGGTGAGACCACATCTGGAATATTGCGTCCAGTTCTGGGCCCCTCAGTTCAAGAAGGACAGGAACTGCTGGAGAGAGTCCAGCGTAGGGCTACAAAGATGATGGAGGGAGTGGAGCATCTCCCTTATGAGGAGCGGCTGAGGGAGCTGGGGCTCTTTAGTTTGCAGAAGAGGAGACTGAGGGGAGACCTCATTCATGTTTATAAATATTTAAAGGGTGAGTGTCACGAGGATGGAGCCAGGCTCTTCTCGGTGACAAACAATGATAGGACAAGGGGTAACGGACACAAACTGGAACACAGGAGGTTCCACTTCAATTGGAGAAGAAACTTCTTCTCAGTGAGGGTGACAGAGCCCTGGCCCAGGCTGCCCAGAGAGGTTGTGGAGTCTCCTTCTCTGCAGACATTCAAAACCCGCCTGGACGCCTTCCTGTGTAACCTCATCTGGGTGTTCCTGCTCCGGCAGGGAGATTGGACTGGATGAGCTTTTGAGGTCCCTTCCAATCCCTGACGTTCTGTGATCTGCAAGTGTGTGGTCCCAGTGACAGCTTTGCTAAGCAGCAGTCACATTACATAGTGCTCTCATCACTCTCTTGGTTACTTTTTAAAACCCCGAGCAGAAATAACTTAATTTTCTGCCACTTTTCGGCAGGTTAATGGCAGAGGCAGAGCCTGTAGTTCCTTGTCACAAAGAGTGGCACTGCTGTCCAAATGCTTTTTTAAGAACACATTTGCACTTTGTCCCTCTGTTCTCCCCTCCACCAGCAGTCAAAATGCCCTGGAAAGGAGAGGAAAAAAGTGAAAAGCCTCATTCTTTATGTTGAATCAGAATGGTTCACGGGGCTTAATGCTCCGGGAAAAGCTTTAGGTTCATTTCAGAACCAAAAGTTTAATATTTCCTTTGGAAAGTATTGAAGGAAATGTCGCAATGTCTTTTTGTTTTCTGGCTGACACAGATTTCGCAGATTCAAAGAGCAGTTTTGAGCAACCTAATTCTCTTTTTGGGTGGGTTTTCTTTTTTAATGCAATCTTTAGTGGAAAAAAAAACTGGCCCCGCTTTACAAATCAGCTTTCACAATCTGTGCCAGTGCCAGATATTATATAAGAGGTTGCAGCATCCCAAAAGCGTGTCAGGCTTAACCACAAGTTTGAGTAGAAAGAGAAACGGAATTGGGAAAGCGTGTTGACACAGCAAATGACTTTTCCTTTTAAACTGGGAAAAAGAAAACAATACATCGAAAAAAATTGACTGGCTTCTGTGAATTATCTTTTTTCTTTTTCTCCTTCTTCTCAAAACTGAATTAATCTCTCCTTGGTATGGTAGTGGGGAGGTTTGAGGCAGGGCGTGCATTTTTATAATGGCACAAATACGTCTCTCATTAAAGTGCGTGTGTATTATTTGCAGGGCTGTGAATGAAAATAATTAAGCATATGAAAGAACTGTGGAGTTCTGTGTAATAACAAGTTTCAGGCTTTTCCTCTGAATCCTGTACAAAGCTTGTAAGGACTAATGGGCCTTTTCTTTTTTAAGTGTAACAAATCTGTATCGGCTTTGGAAACTCGTGTGCAGATTGTGGAGGCGATTTTGCACTGAGGTTACCTGTGTGTCTGCCCACCTGAACAGCAAACGCTGTGTTTTAATGTTTGTTTAGCTTTTCAGGTCATAGTGTATGACTTGTGGGTGTGGGGGTGGGAGGGCTGGTGTGGCACTTACTTGTTGGGAACTGAGACATATGACTTAGTTTCACTTAAGTGACAGCAAGTCATTAGGAAATAGCAGAACCTTCTACTTCAGAAAGATGTAAGCTCTTTTCAGCTGTGACTTATGGAGGAGTTTTTCAGACTCCAAGCAGCAGTTCTTTTAAAAACTACTTTTCGAGTTAAGTATTCAGTTCCTTTCTCCGATTTTCTTGGTGGTTTATTTCCCCCCAGGCTGAAAAACTAATGAAGCAAATTGGAGTGAAAAATGTCAAGCTTACTGAATACGAAATGAGTATTGCTGCACATCTCGTAGACCCGCTTAGCATGCACGTAAGAAACTGTTTGCTGTGTTACTCCAATTAAAGCGCTTTGGATGACATTGTCACGTGTGTGTATCTACGGAAATACATAGAAAACACTTCTGTAATTTAAAACTAAAATTCCATAGTTGAGAGCAAAGTATTTTAATCACTTGTAATTTTGATTTTTGAGGCCTTGCACTTCTTTTAAGCTTGTGGATATTTTTTGGCTGGCAGGGACTAAAAAAATAATTTCTAATATTTGTTTTTTCCATATCAGGTAACCTGGAGTGATATTGCAGGCTTAGATGATGTTATTACAGATTTGAAAGACACTGTCATTTTGCCTATCAAGAAGAAATATTTGTTTGAAAATTCCAGGCTCTTACAGCCACCAAAAGGTAGGAGGAAATGTTACGGGTTTGTATGTTGGCATTATAACAATCAGAAAAAACCAAAATAAAACCCCGAACAAGCAAACAATCAAAAGAAAACCCACCAAAAAGACAAAAGTTACAGTTACCCAGAAAGGAAAGAGGAAGTGGGTTGCGAGTCCACAGTGCACCCATTAGGACTGATGCCAGGGAAAACTCTCAGGTCTTTCCTTGTCTCTTGCCGTGAAGTCACGGCAAGTTCTAGTGAGTAAGTTATGTCTTGATAATGAAGCAAAAATTGCTTTTCAATAACTCATGTTACATTTTGGTGCACTAATCTGTGTAGCCCACGTTTTTAGCTACCTAAGTTGTCGGTTGTTTTTCTTCTTGCACCCCACCTTGTCCTTTGGCAGAGGCGAGCTATTACTTGTGCAGCTTCGTACCCTTGGTTAATATTTCTACAGTATCATAGAAACATACGTCATAAGCTTGAGACGTCAATGCAAGCTGATCTTGCCAGACATCTCTCAGTTCTAGTCCTGGAAATTCCAGTCATTCAAAGAGGCAGAGATCCCATTTTTATTCTGGAGAAGCCTTGATTTTCCCTGGAGCTGAGCTGCACGGTGTTGACGCAGTAAGGAAACCGGCAGATGACAAACTGATTTTCCAACAGTAAACCAGAAGTTGGACTCTCTCTGCTGGAGTCCTTACGGTCGTATTTGCTGTGTGTTACTGCAGACAAGCAGAATTTGAACCTAAAATGTTGGACAAAATGCCCAAGTTTATCTTTACTGCTCTGATTCCTGGAATATTGTCTTCTGAAAATTCTCTGAAAACCATTAATTGCTGCCTGTATCAGTGACCGTCTCAGTTTCATGTACTGAGTGGTGGAAAATGCAACAGTGTTGTAACTTGTTTAGTTTTTCCAGGCTACTTTTTGTTTAAGTCACAAATTGAAGCTGTCTGGAAAATTACTTTAATGTCATGATCTAAGAAGCTGAAGGAAAAAATTATGCTTTTAATTTATCTTTTTAAAGCAGACTTTCCATATATGGCAAGCTACCCAGTTTTATTAGTGGCTTGTACTGTGTGTTAATAGGAAATCAGTGCTTCAGAGTAATTATGTTTGTGGTCATCAGTCACATAAACAGAAGAAAAACCCCTAGTAATTCTCTGTGTTCCAGGCTTGTTTGACTTTTATTTTTTTTCCTTTAAATTGTTTTCTTTACAACTGTGTTAGAAAAACACTGTTGTGGATTCTTGCACTGTGACAAGTTTAAAAATAATATGAGGTGCCACATTTAATTGTGGGTAATTTGTTCAAAATGTTTGTGGGCGCTTTTTTTTTTTCCTTTTTCCTCTCTGTGCTAAGTTTTATTCACAAGGCTGGAACTGGCTATAAACAAGGCTTGTCAAATGCTTACAAGAAATGAATAGTGTTTTCATTTTATGTAACCTTTACAGCCGCAGTAATAAACCAGTCATCTCTCAGACAAATGTCTCCCTTCCGTTTCACCATACCTCTTTTGAGATATTCTTAGCTTTCATTTTATGATAAGGCTATCTTAAATAACTCTGTATTTGATTTGATGGAACGCCATGTAATGTAGTTTCTTATCTTCTAAAGCCTGGATAAAATACAAGCCTGGACACTCTCAGGTCTCTTACACCAGAGCGTGTTTTCTGTACAGCGACCAGAGAGCGTTAACGCCGTTACTTTTACAGGAGTTCTTCTCTACGGCCCTCCTGGCTGTGGCAAAACGCTGATCGCCAAAGCTACGGCGAAGGAAGCGGGTTGTCGATTTATTAATCTGCAGCCTTCAACACTGACGGACAAATGGTATGGAGAGTCTCAAAAACTGGCTGCTGCTGTCTTCTCCCTTGCTATAAAGCTCCAACCATCCATCATTTTTATTGATGAAATAGGTAAAAAAAGATATATATATATTTTTTAAATAAGTAACTGTAGCAGAGTCACATTAAATTGTTTGTTCAGGTTGATGGGTGTATTGATTTACTGTCATCTGAAACGAGATTTAGTAATATAAATAGTATTGTAAAGTAATGTTGCCAAAGTAGGAAAAACGGTGTGTTTCTTCCTCGTGTTAGTGGAGGAAATTACAAGTAATTAAGTAATTATAAGTTGCTGCTTATTTTTGGTTGGGCTAAGGTGGTTCATGAGGAAAGCTTTTCTTCTGTCAAGGGAACTTCTTATTCAGGAAACCCATCACCAAATATACCTCAATGCTTCTGCCATGAGGGCATGTAAGGGAAAGTAAAATACAGGTTTAGGAGAGCTCGGGAATAATAGTTTAATAAGGCTGAAGAAGTGGGGGGAGAAGTTCAGCTAGGAAGACAGCAAAGGTGCCAGTGGTTCAGTGCACTTGGATTTGTCACATCAGTGTTCAAGTCCCCGTGAACTTGAGGAGTTGGGTTAAGATCACTCATTGTCTTATAGCACTGGCACTCAGAGGGAGTTGTGCAGTTTGCAGAAACAGAGAAGCTTTTACCCTTTCCATAGCTGGGGTTTATGAAGGGGCTACATTCCTAAGATGCTTTTGATCCTTTTGTATGCGTTTGGAAAATGTGTTTTTCTACCAGTTGGAAAGTCATTAGTCAACCACTAGCAGAGCTAGAGCTCTGCGTAACAAAGTGTATAGCCTACTAGTGAGTCCTGCAGCTTGCTGTTCTCCTGTGCTTTGGTGTCCTTTAGCTTGCCAGACACTGAATGCTTCCATTTCTGCGTGAGAAATTAAGGTGAAAGTTACACTTCCCATGAATTCAGGGAAGCGAAAATTTGGAGCACGAGTTGGGACAGTCTCATGTGATGAGTACATGTGTAATGTTATTTAAAAGATGTGCTTAAAGAAGTGATGAGATTCCACTTCATCATCATAAAATATTTTTCATTTGTTGATAAGGCTTATGAAAAACGTGTAAGATAGCAAATAGCACAAGTCTGCACAAGAGAAGTTGAACAGCAGTGTTTCTATGGCAGGATTGAAGGTAAACTGCTTTACTGAATCCTTTAATACAGATTCCTTCTTACGAAGTCGGTCAAGTTCTGACCATGAGGCTACAGCTATGATGAAGGCTCAGTTCATGAGTCTGTGGGATGGCCTGGACACTGATTACAACTGCCAAGTGAGTACAGAGATGACGAGAAAAGTTACGGGATCCTTCCCTCTCGGTTATTGCGTGCTGAGCCATTTGGGAGGGTGGTAAATGGCCAAAAGAGGTTCTTTACCTGTCAGTGTTAGTGATTACAAGAATATTTTGGGAATGAGAGGAGTTCTATTAGTAGAACATTTTTCTTCTTGAGAAGACTGTTTTTGTAGGTGTTTTGGTTTTAATTAAGAGGGGTTAGTTTCAGGAGTGTCTTAAGTCTCAATCATACAGCTGTATAGTTTGAGCTGCCAAAATTGGGCACTTTTAAACCGTTTTGAAAAACATTTTGTCAACAGTGTTGACAACTTCAGGTGAAGTGAAATCTTTGATTTCAGGAAAGGTATTGAAAGATCCGAGTGTCCATCCCAGCTGTGGGTTGGTGAGTTTGTTTCCAGAAAAGCCTTAGACTGGCATCAGGCAAGCACTAGAAACTGGAGTTAATCTGAAAGGGTTCCAAGTTGATGTTATCAAAAGACAAATTCTATTAAATAGAGCCCTGCTTCCATCCCATTGTTCCCGTATGCTTCTGTCCTTCTCCCACAATCTCGACAGAAGTATTGTATTTTGGAGAGGAAAAAAGAAACAAACCCAAAAGCTGCTGGTGCTGTAAAAACAGAGAAAGAAACAAAAACCATTTATGAAACAAATGACTTGAATGTAGCGTAGATGAAAGCCCCCTTGGTATGTTTCTGAACATACTGGAGCAATCTTTTTAAAGCCTTTAAAAAGGATGTTTATTCTTCAATTTTAAAATCTTCAGCCTTTTAAATCTCTCTTTTTCTGTGAATTGGTTCCTATGCTCTGACCTCCATTAGTTTTTTCTCTGTAAAATCTGCTTTTCCTTCTCTCTCAAACTTGTACTAAAGATTATTTTCAGTTGATTTTTAAAAAAAACTGAGTAGAACATAGTGAATATCTATACACCAAGGGACTTTAAAGCAGAATGTTTGCTTACCAGTAGTAGGAGCCCAAAGGTATCGATGCTCAACTGGAAGCTGATACAATCTTGCAAGCACACATTTCTTCTGGTGTTTGAATGTATTATCTTTTTTCCCAGTATACTGACAACTTTTTGGAGCAGTTCATTCAGAATTGTTCATTCCCCATCTCTCGAGTTCAGCCTGAAAAGTCACTCTTGTCCCTTACTCATATGTTTTACAGGGCAGGGAGCCACCTCACTAAAATGCAACACAAACAATTGCCTGTAGACACTGCAGGAGGTGTTTCAATTTTTTTTAGGAGTGTTTTGTTTCAATAACGAATTTCAGGCTCCTTCCTGAGATGTCATTGCAGTTCAGGAAGTGCTCGTTAAGCAATAGCTTTGACACTTGCGTTGTCTCCGTTTTTGACAGCCCACTCGCTAGGCTCTTCTGTTAATTACAAATGTCTACTTGGGAGCTTTGGGTTGATTGTTGGATTCTTGCCGAACCAATTTTGTCTGAATAACAGTTACAGTAACAAAAATTCCAAATGCTAGGAGGAAATTGTAAATTAAGTGTTGTGATGAATGTTCTTTGTTCCTGTGTTGACTGCACCTGGAAAGTGTGCTCAGTTTTGGGCTAAACCTGCCAAGGACATAGTCTTGAGTCTGTACTTGAGCAGGAACTTGTGGCATAGTGCCTGGAAAACAGAGCTGTCCTGCTTGAAGGGACAGTTTGAATCTGGAAGCCCTGCACAGCTGTATTTGTGCCCTGGAGTGGTCCCACATTTGCAGAACCTGCAGGCAAAGCTGGTTTTGGGAAGGTTCCTCAGCTCCAGTAGCACAGAGGGAGCAACATTTCACAGAATCACAGAATTGCTCAGTTGGAATCTGAGATCATCACGTCCAACCGTTCCTGTCTACCCACTAAACCATATCCTTAAGTACCTCATCTACCCGCTCTTTAAACACATCCAGGGATGGTGACTCCACCACCTCCCTGGGCAGCCTGTGCCAGCTTCTGACGACCCTCTCAGGAAAGAACTTCCTCCTTATCTCTAACCTGAACCTCCCTTGGCACAGCTTGGTGCCGTTTCCCCTTGTTCTATCCCCATCACCTGGGAGAAGAGACCAGCACCCACCTCTCCACAAGCTCCCTTGAGGCAGTTGGAGGTGGTGATGAGGTCTCCCCTCAGCCTTCTCTTCTCCAGGCTAAACAAGCCCAGTTCCCTCAGCCGCTCCTCATCAGGCTTGTTCTCCAGAGCCCTCCCCATCCTTGTGGCTCTTCTCTGAACACGCTCCAGAATCTCAACAGGTCCATCTTGATGTGAAACCCGAGGAAGCACAGCACAGGTGCAGCGATGCCCCTTTGCAGGAGGCAGCTCAGCCAAGCATTAGCTTGTGTTTGGCATCCTTGCGTGCGTGACTCTTTCTACAAGGTGAAAACTGCCGCAGCCCCGGTGAAAAACGCACCTTTTGGCTTTTTCCGTGCGTAGCAATTTGCCACGGTGTGATGAAGCCTCTAGGTGGCAGAGCGACTCTGCTCCGGGACACGCAACCCGGCCTGGCCAGGGGCTGCCGGAGCTGCCAGGACTGGCTGCGCTACAGTGACCCCAGACAAAAGAGCAGGGCATGTCAAGAAACTGAATTGATAGGAGATTAATTTCCCTGACATTTCTCACTTTCGTGACTGGCTGTTTACAATGTACATAACTTACAATAACAAATGAGAAAACAAAGATGATGTGAATGGGAAGTAAATTTGTTCTTAAACTAACAATTGGAATGCGGTCAAATGAGGTAAATACTCTCCTTGTGTTGAACTTGGCTTGTCCACACCTAATGCACTGCTCTTGCAGTACACCAGTGCATAGAGGTTCTTACTGACTTGTAATGCTTTTTTTTTAATGCTAAACAAAAAGGAGAAAGATTTTAGTGCATGCCAAAGCTGCAGGTTTGGTCATTCTGATGAGCTGATTGCATTTCTTTTTTCCACATAGCACAAAAATGCCAAGTTTTTTAATACCTTACCGAAGCGTCTCCTTTCAGGTTCCTCCCAGACCCGCAGAAACTAAAGAGACATCACCGACACTTATAACCAGAAGTTTTGGGTTACTGCTTAGAGTTTGAACGTTCAAATTGGGCTCAGAAGGCTTCAGACCAGTGTGAAAAATCTCCACACAGATGGTTCTCTGTGGTGCCAGCGCTTTCTTCAGCTTCTTTTTTAAATCCAGTTGCTGAAATCAGTACCGAGAAACCTTGTGTAACTTCTTTAAATGTCGATGTTCCTGATAAAGTGTGGAAAAGTCACATGTTTGGTTTTGAAACTCCAGCATAGCGATGTTTTCAAAAGCTGGTTCCAGGCTGACTAGTTTTTTCTGTTGGTGTATGCAGGTAATAGTGATGGGAGCCACCAACCGTCCTCAGGATCTTGACTCTGCAATCATGAGAAGAATGCCAACCCGGTTTCACATCAACCAACCTGTAAGTCGTGCCAGGTTTGCCTGAACAGTGTGCCCAGTGGCACGGGTGCCCTGTCAGCCAGGAAACACACATCTTTCCTTGTTTTTTTTCAAAGAAATACTGTATTATTTTGATCTGGTTTTAGTTTTTTTAGGAGCACGCACATAACTTTGCTTTTTAAGGTGAAGTTTCTCACAGAAATCTTGATTCCTTGGGTCTTTTATCTGAAACAACGCCCTGTACTCTGTGAGCTTCCCACCCATTTTCTTCAGCTGTAAGAATGGAGTGGCTTAAGTGCTGCACTCTGGATAGAGCTTAGTTTTAACTTGCAAATAACCACAGAAGCACAAAAGTTACTGCACACACTTGCCTACTGGGGAGAGCGGCACCCAGGTTGGATGGTGTCAAGAAGCAGGTACATATTGACCACCATTTATACCTTCTGAATACACTGTGTTTAGTTTTCAAGGAGAGAAGAGGGAATGAAATTTGCATATCAAAGCCTAGATTCTGCTCAAGTGTTTTCACAGTCAGGCACAGCAAGCGATCTGGAAAACTTTTTATTCCACTTACAATTTATACCAGCAGGCAGTGATTAAGGTCTTTGTCAATTAGGCCAGCCGTCACAAGTGAACCTTACTGTAAATTTTGCTATTGCCAAATTCAAGGTATTTTAGCCACCTTCAAACACTTAGCGATATCACAGGATGTTTTTGTATCAGTCTTATAAAGAGTTCAGTCGTGGTTGTCGGTATTCCCTTCTGGCTACAGAAATATCCTTTGTTCTTCATTTTTTTGCAGAACCTTAGAGACAAAACTACAGGAGTAAAACTGTTATTGATTGTGCAAGAGAATAGTTATGTTCCCAGGCCCATCTTTTTTGAACTGGCTTTCACTCCTTGTGGGCGGATGCTTTTCAAAACAAAACATTTATGACCTAGTAATTGCTTTTCTATGATGCCTGCTCTTAGGGTTTCATACACCTTGCTCACTGTCGAGTTTTGCTTGAATCATTAAGGGGGAAGGATGTGTATTTTAGTCTTTCTGTCAAGAGGGATGAAATATCTGTGAGTAACAGTGCCTCAAGTTATCACAAGGGTTGGCTCCCTCTCCCAGGATCAGGACTACGACAGGAGGTGTCATTTAGGTCTCACTACAGCCATATCATGAACTCACTGCTTATCTCTTGTTCTTGCCTATGGGACTTTGTGACACAACCAAGTTTGGTTACAACTCCTTTATTGAGGGCCAAGAGAGTTTATGTGCTGTGGGGTGGAAGTGTGCACAGTGGTATTGCTGTAGAGTAGCTGAAGCCTTGCAGGCTTTATAACTAAGTTGGAGATGAAAACGCCTGAGGTTACTCATAAGAAAATACCTGCAAGGCAGAAGGAAATGGAAGAAGTGATTTTTTGAGACAGAAGATCAACTGCTCAGCTGCCAGAGTAGCTGTGTGGTAGTTTCTTCCCTTTTCAACAATCAAAGTGAGTGTAGGACAAGTTTGGTTGTAGGAGACACAAAAAGCAGTCTCTCTGCTGCCTATGTTCTACCTTGCTAGTAAGGATATGCTCAGGTCTTAACTGTTCCTTGCAGTAACCTCATTACAGCATGTGATTTTATATTGCTTAAAATTTCCCGAGTGTCATCTGCAGAAAAAGTTGGTTTTTGTTTCTCGTTGTTGTGGTTTTTGATTGTTTGGTGGTGGTGGTTGGGTTTTTTTGTTTGTTTGTTTTTTT
>NW_010208379.1:785-39604 GCF_000695765.1 Mesitornis unicolor | reverse complement strand
ACCAGGTCGCTACGCCTCTGAAGGCAACAAAAATCACTCTGAGTTTAATGAGGATTTGAAGAAATGGCCTTGGCAGTGTAGTTTCAATGAAAATGTAATAGTGTCTACATTTTGTCTTGTGCCTTATGAGAGGGCATGAAACAAATTATGTTTGGCATTTTCCATTTGTTACTTGCAAACACCACACAAGTTGCTTACACAAAGGAGCTAATAAAAATTGCCCAAATGAGTCATTATTCCTTTCATCTGCAGTATTTAATTCAATTTTTTTTCTGTGGACTCCAGGAATAGTATATTAAGACAACAGAACAGTCAGTATCACTGTGGGTATACATAACATTTAAGTTAGCAGATGACTGTTGATGTCTGAAATGTTTCTTTTTATATTAGCTGTAAAGTTTTTCTACTGTTCTACTAACAGTTCGAATAAATTCTGGGTAGGTTTGCTGGGTTTTTTTTAGTGAGATTGTGGTTTTGTTTTAAAACATACATCACTGCTCCACTGAAGTTTGATACTTATTCTGCCTTTAAAATAAACTAAATCATCAGCAAGAAGTAGCTAGTGTATTTTAGTACTTTTCCCCCCTTTACATACACTTCAGACATGTGGTCTTGGCATGTCCTGTTTTCAGATGTCAAGGGCCATAAATGCTATCAGTCTGAATTTCAGCTGATATTACACAGACATGTCGATGTTAATGACAAGAGAGATATTTAGATCCCTGAATGAACTTGTGTAGCTACCTGCTTGACATAAAGCTAAGTAACTAACTGTGTAACAGCAGTAAGACTTCAGAGTCCAGAATGCTCTGCAGTACTGCTCAGGAACACAGCAGGATTTTTCCACTGACTTCAGTAAACACTGTGTAAAATCCTGTATAATACTATTTTCTGCTCATATAAAACAGTCCAAATTCAGGGTTGAGAAATTTGTAGTGCTGACACAAATGGCTAAATGTCATTTTTAACATGTCCTTCTATTATACTAATTTACATGCCCCCACAATCAGAGTTTGAAAAATCATCAATATGGTGCAATTTGAATGTAATCTCGTTCTCCCACTGTTTGGAGTGCTCTCAACTGCTTCAGCATCTGACCAGAAAGGGATGAGTGAAAATAAAAGTAATATTTCCACCTCTGTGTAATAAAAATGGAAAATAAAAATCACTATCAGAAGAATGCTCACCTATATTCTGCAGATACAAGTTTAGAAACTACATGCTAGGAGAAAAACTTTTAAGGAAAAGTCGGTGCCAACCTTAGCTGGAATAACCTGTGTTCTTTAGACTTCACAGCTTGTCTCTTGAAAGTTCTCTGGCAACATGTGCTTTTTCACATTTGTCAGCTAAATCAGAGATCCAAATGCAAAATACAACATTAAGGAACAGTGAGTGCATTTGTGATACTTCTCAGAGAAACCAGGTACACATAAGGCAATGACTATATTACATGGAAGTATAATCACACTAATGTAACTTTTTAAAACCTATTTAATTAAGGAAGACCAGTATTGTCTCTTAACAATGATGACATTCTGCTTTTCAGAAAACTTACCTATCCCTACGTATCAATGAAACAAGATACATGACAACTTGGCACAGCATTTCAAACCATATACTATTACCCTAATTATTCACAATGCTGTGCAAGTACAGAAACAGAAGTATGGAAAAATACTTTCTATTCCAATTCTGTTCCCCTGATTATGAAATAGAAAGCAAGCAACTTATCTACATTTCAGCTGTGACTCATTCAAGACAGTTTTATTGGAGAACTTAAACCAGTAGTTTCTAGGCTCTTTGGACTAAATTCTCACTGCACTCTGCAAATTTCTCTGCAAACAAACAGTACAGCTGCAGGGAGGTAAATAGTAAATTTTACTGCAGTATGGTCGCATACACCTGCTGCAAATTGTTGACCAGTGACAGTCTGCAGATGAAGTTTGGGGATCATTGGCTTATGTGGCCTGCCACAAAGGGTCTATTTGGTATATAATTCAGGTTTTGTGGAATTTGCCATAATGCTAGCCTATCTGCTTGTCAATGAAATAATAAGCCAGTACATCATATTGCTGAGTTATTAAATCTGGCATTTAGTTTCAAAAATTAGCTGATGTTGAAGAAAATTTCTGAGGCAAAAGACTGATGATGCGGCAACATTTATACACGTCTTGTACAGAAAAAAAAAAAAGCAAAATACGTGGTAGGATGCTTTAAGCAATCACTTTACTCTCATACTGAGCCCATATGATCATGATTAGTTTTGTACTTGCTAAATGCTGCGAAGGATCATTGATTTCAAGGAAGCAAAACTACTTTTTAGAAAAAACTGTGCAGTGGGAGTGATAGCCTTTATAACAGTGAACATGATGAATGAACAGTACTTTCATCAACAAAAACCACTGGCTACCCGAAATAGTTAAGTTAGAAACAAGAAGCACTAAAATGAAGAAAAAAATTACAAAATGCTTGAAGACCTGCAAATTCAGCTACTTGCTTGCCATTCAAACCACAGAGTACTGGTACAGACCTCACTGAGTACTCCTCTCCAAATCTCTTCAAAAGCTACATACAGTGTATGAATTTCTTAAATACTCTACTGTTTTATGACACATAAGGTACAAAAAGTTTTGCATCACTCATTTTTCTTTTTTTTTTCTTTCCCCCAAAAGCAATTTAGTAGCATATATACATTACCCATGCTTACAGAGAAGCTTGTACTTCAAACCTAGACTAAATGGGTCTAATCCCATTGCTATTATCCTTTAAAGCCTTTCATAGATGAAGCTTTAAATCACAGGCTTCAGAAGGAATCTTGATCTTTTCTTTATTATGCAATGACAAAATCAATTATTATTATTAACATGAAGAGAAACACATTTTTCATGAAAGCATTAATGTAATATACATTATATATGCCCTAAACACATAAATTAAGAAGATTCTCAAGAGTAAGAACATCTTCTAGCAGTAAGTACAACACTAAGCCTACTCTTCTGGGCAATACATTAGACAAGAATATTTTGAAAACTTTATCTTTCTCCATGTTACTTAAAGATTTGCAGCAGATTTTAAAGATTATTACAGGAAACTGTGACAGATTCCATCTGGTGTAAGTCAGTGCCATTCCACTAAAATAAAATAAATTACAAAACCAAAAATCTGATCCTTTGAGGGAAAACTTTAAATCACTAGAAAATATATGTATGTGCTTCAGTGTTAATCCTACCTTTGTAAAGATGTGGTTTATATCTTTATCAATTTCATTAAATACTTGTTGCATTGACATATCAATCATTTCTGATGAGCAAAAACAGTACTTCAAAAATTCTGTTGAACCAGAAATAAAAATTTCTTTCCAACTGCATCAAGTGGTTATTTTTTTGTCATAATTCTGTTTAAAAAATACATAATTTGAATCTTCATATAGAATGCAAATATCAATTTTAGTATTTCCCCCCCCACTTGTTATTACTTTTATTTTCTGGTAAATCTAGCATACAGCTTCTAAAGGCCTGTAATGCATTTACTTTTGAGCTTCTACTCTCTAGAAAAAAACCTCTTTTTCTTGTTTTTCTATCACATAAGTGCATTTCCTAGGATGATTATGCTCAGATTCAATTTCTAGGGTTTTTTCTTCTCATTCATTCATCTTGATCATTTTCAAATGATGGAATCATGTTTTCTTAAGCATGTATCATTTGATTATATTTTAAATATTACTTTGGGCTTTAACTACTACTATGCATAACTTAAGCAAGCAAAAAAGTGAAAGGAAACATCCTGATTATGAATTTACAATGTATTAATTAATCACAGATTTGAGAAGTAAGACAATCTGTGCATCTACACAGTTACATATCTGAGATTGTACAGCAAGTAAGTGAGGCAATGCTCCAGTAAAGACGTTGTGAATATCAATGAGAACAATAAATAGACATTAATTTATACGTGAGTGTCTGAATTTTAAGAGCTTTGCTTTAAGAGCTTTGAAGTTCAAGGCTATTGCTGAACATGAGCTTATTTCAGTAGGAAATATGCCTTCAGGCCAGTAAGTGCTCTGATGTCTCCCATTTGAATCTGTCCCTGTCTTACTCAAGCTAAAAATAAAAGAAAGGTAAAAAAAGAAAAACAGACTTCAGTCCAAGAATATTATGAATCTCAGACTCTTCTCCCAGTTGTGTCAAGTAAAAGAAAGGTATTATACTTTCATAGCTCAATCAAGATTTACTCTACACTATATTTTATACAATTCTGGGGTTTTTTTGTTACTTGCACAGGTGAAACTGCTATAGTAAAACACAAACTTTTTTCCCTCAAACTGAAGATTAAATTATTGCATCTACATATTATTGTTTACAAAACAAACAGATAATGTTTGTAGATATTAATGTTACATGTATACCCATAACATCATAAGTTACTTTATTATAAGTAAAGATTCATATGTATTCTGTTTGCTCTATAATACAAAATTCAATACATGCTCTATATGTTATGGAAGCAATTAAAGAGATTTATGAGGAAGAGAACAATCTTGCTGTTGTCACTTGCCTTTAAATCATCTGTTTTGAAAGAAATAAATTATTTAGGACACAACATTAAACTGTGAACCAAAGCATAATTAATCTGGATCCTGATTTTGCTTAGCATTAGGAAGGAACAGGAATTGTTTAAATACATATTCTGAACTGTGTCAGAGCCTACATGGCCTACAGAGAAACTGAGAGAGTACTTCTTTCAGATATCAAACTATCTCATAACAGCATTATAAGAGCTCTACTGACAACCATGATTAGCTGGAGCATATGCTGACTTCTTTCAGTTAACATCACTCCATTCTGCTAGTACATGAGATGAGACAAACTAACCAGCCCAGAGGATCTCTTCTAACTTTGGAGGAATTTGCACATTCCCTTTCTTTCTCATTTATGATCCTGCAGCAAAGTAAAAGAAAAGTTATTTGCTATGCAATTGTACTTCACAATATTTTGTCTATGTGGGTATCCACAGTGCAGGGTCCATATGCCCACACTGCTTCACAAGTGCACATGGCAAATGAGTACCAGTGCCCTACCTCTCCACAGTACTGTTAATGAATCAGAACTCCACAAAGGTCTTAGGCTTAAAATGTCCATGAGGAAGAAGGAAAAGTTGTGAATTTACAATCAGATAAATCACCTGAGGAAGAACTTTTAGAGATAAGTGGTCTTTCTTTCTTTCATAATGTTCTGTTACACAGTGGTGGCTCTAAGCAGTAGTCATATGCATATGCATATCAAAACATCATATGTTTGAAGAACAGTCTCAGGATCCAAACTTGAATAAGGACTGAAAAAAAAGTTATCCTATAAAAGCAGTGTCACATCAGCAGGTCTGTAAGGTTTGGTGGATTTCAGAATGAAGCTCTAGGTGGCAGCTAGATGTGCAGCCTCCATATGCTAGGGATAGAGTCATTCTGAAGAAAGTAAGACATCTATGTTAATCTAAGGTGGCTCCAGTTCAGCAGACAAACTGCTTCCCACACGGTTAGCTATCCAGTAAGGCAATCTGTTGAACCAGCTGATTTCTAGCTCACTTTGTTGTCATACGGACAAACAAGAATTCTTCCTCAAAGGCCTCATCCTGGCAATGTAAAAAGAAACAGCTTGCCTGGGAAGAGTGTAAGAAGAACTAGCACACACACTAGGGCAAATATAGGCAGCCTTGGCTTAAATAAAATCCAGTGCCTTAGCTAGAAAATAAAGGGTGTTTTCTGAGGATAACATATCACAGAAAAATGTGGGGGAGGAGACTGTAAATATGTGTATACACCATAGTCACATATATAAAGAATCAGCCAAAAGGATCCAGATTTCTTCCCCTCTCTGGGTAGAAAAGGAATATCCTTAAGGAAAGATGATAGAGGTTAAAGTTATCTGAAGGCTCAAAGGGCTGGCCCATCACTAATCTAACAATTAGGTTAAGGTATGGACTATGTAAACATACTAGTGGAAATACTATGAGTTTCTTTGAGTGCAGACTCACAAGTATGTTTTGCAGCACTTCTGAAGCTATTCTGGCCCTGTAATTTCCTTTTGATATTCCAACCAAAACCACTGATTTCAGGATGCACCTCCTCCTCCTTCACCATTCATTCATGTTCCTGTTTGCAGTGGCTCACACAGTTTACAGTTACTTAACTGTCATTACAAGGTTAAATGCCTGATTAAGTTATTTGGTGACTGAAATCTGCTAGTGGTTTGCAGTGAGCCACAGAACCAGAAAAAATTTCATGTTATTTTTCTTCATTTAGTACAAGTTGCAAAATATGCATTTGGTGTACGTTATTTGTAACTGAGGTCCTTTCTAGACATGGACAAAAAACCTGACAAATCTCGTTAGTGTGAGCTCCAAGACAGTGATGTATATACTGAACTTCAAGGTCAACTACTAACTCTGATCTCTGAGATCACTGAAGTGAAGTACCCACCCAAGGAAAGAGGAATTCATCACTATTAACTTAAAAAAGTAAGTGGAACTGAGGACTGATCTGTATATTCACTATGTGTTACCCACAGGGCTATCTTGCAAAGCTCTTCACTACTCCATCAGGGAAGGATGATTAAGTAAATAAACCATTAAGAGCTATATAGACATACACTATATAAAAGACAAGCCAAGTAAACAAAAGCAGCAAAAAGAACCCAAATTAATTTGATAATAAATTCAGTTGTTTCAGCATTCAAACAGTATATGCAACTAAACAGAAAGGAGGCTCTTGCAAAAGAAAGACCACGTTCAATCAAAATTTAGAGGCAAAATTAGCAGGACATTACATCTATTCACCTTGAACCCCAGGGAAGTTAAGAAATTCTGAGAAAGTTGAAGCTGTTCAGCCCAGAAATAAGGCTCTGGGGAGACATTATAGTGACCTGACAGTACACAAAATGGACTTATAAGAAAGATGAGGACAAACTTTTTAGTAGGGATTGTTGCGATAGGACAAAGGGCAATGGTTTTAAACTAAAAGAACGTAGATTTAGACTAGATATATGGAGGACATTTTTTACAATGAGGGGGGTGAAATACTTGAGCAGGTTTTCCAGAGAAGTTGTGGATGCCCCCTCCTTGGAAGTGTTCAAGATCACGTTGGAGGGGACATAGAGAAACCTGATCTAGTTGAAGATGTCCCTGCCCATTGCAGGGAGCAGTTGAACTAGATGATCTTTAAATGTCCCTTCCAAACCAAAGCATTCTATGATTGTATGAATCTATGATTCTATGAAATGTACATCAGGACACTTCCACGCACCACTCCATTTTAACTAGTGAAGAAAGACTTTTCTCAGGACTGTTAAAAAAAAAATGGTGCCAGAGAGACTTCACTGTTTGGACCTTGTACTGACATGGTAAACTCCTCACAGAGGCAATTCATCTCTGCAAAAAAAAAAAAAAAATAAAGACTCTTACAGCCCACATGACTTCAAGCAAGCATCTCGCTGGTCAAGATACACAGAGCAATGATCCCTTTTAAAGCTGCAAACTGTCAAGGTCACTGTTCTGAACTTGAATTTCTAAGTTTCAAAATAGGTCTTCAGCCTCTTCAATACCAGGAATACTTTACTGTAGAAAAACCCCAACCTTAGAACAGTCCTATTATTCCCTAGTGCAGTAAGTATTTGAACCACATATTTTTGCAACATTTTTCTTCTACATATCAGCCTAAACCTCCCTGCTATTAAACAAATAATCCAAAAAGTCTCGTATTTACACTTCTGTTCCGTTCTTGTCACCACAGATTGATGTCTTCTCACTGGTAATCCTAAAAACATCCCTGAAACTGGCATTTCTACAACAATACGAAATTACATTTTTGTTTAAAATTTCCTGTCATCATAATTTTTTTTTCAACTACAATTCATTGAGAATGCAGGGTATTTTCTGTCTAGAAATTAGTCACATTGAAGACTGGCAAACTATGTATACCGATGGTAGCTGAATAGCCTTTCGGCCATTTATACTCCTATTTGCCGCCGGATGTCTATATTTAAAAATGTAATCTATAAAAATGTGCATATCTTATCTTATGATGTAAAAAATAACCCATCCATTTACTATCTTTTCTCTTTTGCCTTATGGCAGAGTACAGATTTGGATACAAAGGTCATCGCAGTGGGATAAAATGAGATCACCTAGACCTAAGGTTGAAAGTATGATTAAGTACAGTAATGCAGAAAAAACATTAATAATAATATGATGTTTTAAAAACAGTATGATGCTATAAAACTCATTGTTGAAGATCTCTAATAAAGTTTATAATATAATTTATGACATAGGCAGTGGAGACATCTTCCCTGGGGAGATTTAAAAGTAGAAAATATATGGTGGGAAGTGCACTGAAAAATCTAGTAACTTTTTCATCTTAAATTTCTACAGGGTATGATCTACTTTCAATTACTCTGGTGTAAATGCCAAAAAAAAAAGAAACCAGAATTGCAAATTGAGATATTTCTTTAGTTCTTCAGTACACCTCTTAAAATAATAAGGGCACATCAAGTGATGAAAGATTAGATATTCCTAATCTGGGACACTTTTTGCCCTAATCTCTCTGCAGAAAGGAGATCCTTTAAAGATCAGTAAATATATTTACCACACTGTAGCCAAAGCGGTAAAAAGACCTATGATTCAAATAGGAAGAGATTTCTAAAATGTGGACTCAATGATATAAAGGTATAAAGATATGTTCAAATTTTAATTTTTCTGAATTGTTTTCAGTCTGAGAAGCATCATTCCCTAAAAGTTATCTGGAAACTCAAGAAATAGGTTACTAAAAAAAAAAGTTATTCAAAAATATTCTAGAAGTGAGTAGGAGGCTGTAAGCTTCTTCTAACCTAACAGAAAAGCCAAGAAGTAAAGGAACATACACATACAGGTTTGGAGGAATCTGTATTTAACAACTGGAAAAAAAAATCTACAATAGATTCTAAAAAAAAAAACAACAAACCAAAACAAAACAAGAAAAAAAATAGATTGTGAAAACACACACAGAATCTTCAAGTCATACATATGCGGTTCTATTCCACTACTCCGTTTCCATACACACCTCTTCACTCATAATAACATTTATCATGCATGTGCACACGATGGCATTGTTGACAATACTTGGCCAGCATGATGCCATCACTGGTATGCAAGAACTGCACCATTGCTACCATCTTTTAAATGCTAAGAAAATGTGATATTTAAAGAACCTTAGGTAGCCTGAAAACCTCTGCAGCAGAGATCTAGAGGCACTACAGACAGCAAGTCTAATTTTGTCACTGTGGGATTCTGTCTTTAAAATGGTGGGCCAGATACTTCTTACACTCTGAGTGGTACTGCATAATCACAGAAAATGTAGTGATTCCATCTTGCCATCAAGACGAGCAGTAGGACCAATAGGTAAAAGGGAAAAAATGTAAAATTGACAGACTTGTGAACATTTGCTTCAGCCCCTCTTGTACTGTTAAGTATCTGCGTTTCAACACTCCTTTCAAGAGGTTGTGCGTGTTTGTGCATGTAATTATGGTATAAAACTGATAATATGAAGACCAGATAGAATTAATAACCTTTACTAATTTTACAGTACAAATAGCAATGTAAATATCATTCAGCTTCAAAATTTATGTCTGATGGTGTCCTGCAATCCCATCCATTAATTCAAGAAGTGAGTTTATTAATTTTGCTAATAGCTTGGAAAGCACAGGCGTGTGACTGCTAAGGCTGGCAGATGAATCCAGTTCACTTTGCATCATTTTCCCTTCAACATGGCACAATGCTGTTGCAACTCTGAAACATATAAAACTATATTTGAAATAATGCACTGAACTTCAATAGTTGAGAATTTAAGCCCTATTATTAAAACTCTTGCAGTGAAACTGGGACTCAAACCAGTTTTACAATGCCTACTGAAGCATCTCTGAAGATCAAACTCCACAGTATTCTACTCAGGACACTCCCACTGGGTGTCCAGGGACTGCAGACGTGAGGCATCTGCTAAATCACGCACTTACACTTGGCAACAGACTGGAATTTCACAAATGACTGTTAATACAGTATCATCACCTGCAATTAAAATATTCTTATACACTTAATAGTCACTTCTTCAATGAATCATTCAAGCAAGGAAAGACTTACTGCAGCATTTAGGTGGAAGTGCTGAAGAAAATCCAATGATAGTCAACTGAAATACACATATAATCACAAAAGGAGAGCTGAGAAAGGATTGCAGGATTTCTGCACTAAGTCTCTCAATTATTTCTGCATCACGTGGTTGCATATTGCAGTAAGATGTGTGCATGCCATCCGTAGTAACCAAGCTCGTTCCTTAAGTTTAAAGCCATGTCCCTCCTCTTTGACCTAGCACACTAGAATCAAATAAATTTTGCTGATACTCAGTGATTCTGCTCCAATAAGATAGTAGCTAATACTTTTCCACTGAAGTATATTACAGTTTAGTTCTACTGACAAAGCTATTGCCTATTTCCAAACAGCTGCTTCTAGAAGACTTAATTAAGCAAAAAAAAAAAAAAACAAAACAAACCAGTAAATAAAATGTTCACCATTAGAACCTGGATGTGACTGAGTAGATAACAAAGTATCTTCTGAATAAGGTATAGCATGAATGGGAATATGCCATGAAGTAATAATTACCAACTTGAAATTGTAACATGTTGCAATGAAGGTCCTGATTTGATGATTCAACAAAGGGAAGTTAGATAAAATATTCCTTCTGATTTTACATTATAAAACTAAAGAATTATTTGATCAGCTACTCCAACCACCTGCTTTAAAATTTCATCTAGTTAACAATGTACTGAGACCAATAATTTGTTCTTGGCAAGAGTCAAATAATTTCCTGAGAGTTATTTAGTTCTAATTTGACAACCTCATGTGATGGAAAAATCACTTGTTTCTCTTGGCAATTTGTCCCAGTGGTTAATCACCTCCCTACTGAAAGTATTTGCCACATATTTAATTTGAATTTCTGGCTTCAGCTTCTACTAACTGGCTTTGCTAAATTAAAAAGCCTTTTATTACTAAGTGTTTTAGACACAGTTAGCAAACCACCTCTCAATCACATCTGTGATAAGCTAAATGTATTCTGATGCATATGAAACTGTATATCATTTCTTCTACCAAAAGCTCAGGTTTAGTATTCTCCTCTTCACCCTCTTGATTTCCAATATTAAAAAGAATAGCCACAATTGAGTATTAGTTCTGCCACTGTTTTACACTGAGGTAAAAGAACCTCAAAATCATTATTTATTACTTTGATTTACTCCTTCAAATAGCTCATTTACTCGTCACCATTCATATTCATGCTGAACTAATTGAGGTTCAAAAGAAGTTGTCTCATTTAAAGACAGATACCTTTTTCTCCTTTGTTTCAAATTTCCCTCTCAAAAATGTTTAGTGGTTGATTGTGCAATTTAAAACCAAATATGACCAGCAATTTGGTATAGGCTGGCATGAAATGAAACATCTTACAGAGGCTAAAATATGCTATATCTGCATTGCCATTTATCAACCAAACTTGTCATCTCATCAAGAAAACCTAGAAAAGTCTGCTACTCTTTCTTAACTACACTCTTTTCCCTCAACTCTCTATTAAGTATGATATTACACATATTGTTATTTTGCCCATAACTGATACCAAATGAATAAATCATGAAGCTACCTCTCATATGAAATATTCAGAAACATTAAAAGTCCTGTCTTCTGGCATCCCACTGGTGCTCTGACACCAATGAAACAGGAAAACCATGAGGCTGGAGATAACCTTACTCAAATCATTAAAGAATCATGGATGCAAAAGATCCATTATAAATCTTAAGATATGTATATCCCAGATTTCATCATCTTCAAGACAAGAACAAAAAACCAATCACATAGATATGCCAGGTATTTCTGTACTGGTAAATATAAGGACAAAGGAATGAACCATAGCCTTAAATTCAAATGGAACAGAGTTTTCTACCAATATTTATGGATTTGCCTACTTCTTTCCAAAGCAAACTCACTGAGTCACATTACCTAGTGTTCAGGACCAAATTGACTCTGGACTCATACACGGCCCTGTGACACTATAGCATAATTTGTACTTCCACTGGGGGCGTAGAGTGACAGTTAGTTCAAAACATCCAAATTTAAATGTTGCTTTCTAGTGTCATACTGAAAGGAAATCATGTCTTTCCTAGGTGTGACCTGAAAATCTCCTTTTCAGAGGCCAAAGTTTGCCTAGTTAGAGCTAAATGCTGTTGTGGTTAGAAATAACTGAAACTAGCACAATTTTATTTCTGCTGCCTGTTTGGAGTGATGACTGAAGCAAGGTTATTTCCCCCTCACACCAACCATAGATATGTATTAGAAATCTCTCCTTCAAATATGGGCAAAAAGACATAAAGAAGAGCTGGACAAGGGATTATGCACACTTCTGAGATTCTTTGTATGGAGGATATTACACATATTCTCCTAAATAACATATGCAAAGACTCACAAAGGTGATTCTGGGAAAAAGAACACATAAGAAAACTAGGAAAACTAAGGTCTTTCTCTTCCTTTAGATAAACATCTGCCTAAATGATTAATAAAGCCCATGTAATGCCAAATAATTCAAAAATACTGCACATATGTACAACAGATTTACTTCAGACTGTCTTGTTTAAATGTTCAAAGTTGTACTAATGAGAACACCCTATATATAAAAACATATTTGGTGCATGGATAATATTCTACACTGAAATCTTGTTTGTACTGAAAAAAGTGAGAATTTTTGAACCACTGTGCAAAAAAATTACCAACTCAATGCTTTTCTACTGAATTGAAATTTAATGTTGATTAGAATAAGCACAGCCAAGGGGTAAAAAACCCTATATAGATGATGATTTTTGTTCATTATTTTTTACATAAAATACTTTTATAAAGTATCTTCAGTGAAAGATTAATTTATTTTCTTTTAAGATCAGATGGAGGAGGAATTTTTCAGACAAACATTAACTAAATGAACACTTCTGTTTATAACCTGAAGAGGGATTAGGTAGGCTACATAGCAATTTTTATCATCATATCACAGCAGTGCTTCACGATTACAGTATTTCCTGGATGTGAAGTTATATCATAAACCAACACTGTCTTCCTGTAAACTATATAATATTATGTATAGAAACCATGAAAAGAAAGAAAATAAAATGTTACTTTAATGTTAATGATTATATGCCAGACATCATTAATCTGGCTGCTTAACCTAGATATTTTATATTGTATACACAGCAGCTGTGTTCACCTTCATATGGAAAATGATGGAAAAGAAACCATACAATATGAAATCTGGGCCCAGCAATAATTATTGACTGCTTACTGAACTCATTCATAGATACTCCCTATGAAAATAATAATAATATTAAAATAGTTTCCTCTTACAAATCTAGCTTTGCCAGAACTAAAACAAAATTCAGGCACAGATGAAATTAATTTTTCATGGAAGAAAAAAAATATTTTATTTTCCTCAAACAACAGCTTCTTCAAAAGAGCAGGCTACTAAAAGTTCTATTTTATTGATTCTGGTTTGTTGATTTACTTATAATATAAAATATTTAGTTGTTGGCTATTAAACATGGAAAGGTGATGAAAAATGTGCCTATGCTAGAAGCTTTATATTTTTAATAAACAAACATTAGATATATGCAGTGCTGTTCATGGAACCACACAAAGTAATTGTAGTGATGGCATAAGTACTTAAAATGTACCCAGAAACACAGCTTGAGAAGAGAATTCTCTATATAATTATACAATCTCTTAACGCTATCCAACGCTTATGTGTTTGTCTGTATTGCTTATTTTGGAAAGAGCTGTACTTTGCTTTATAAGTAATTCATATCAGAGAGATTCATAGTCTATGAACAAACTTTATAGAAAAATGCAAGAGTTTCCCAATAAATTAAATGCCACAATTAACAAAAATGCATGTTTCTCCCAAGACCTACTGCACTACAGCTTTAGAAAAAGCAACTTTTATGACAACCTTTATCTACGCTGCCTGATAAATTTAATAGCAATAAGTACTACCTCCCACACTCCATTCCAAAAGAATATTAGAATGTAATATTAAATCACTTACTAACAGAAAAAGTGTTGCTGTCTGAACCTCATGTCCAGATACTAACATAAAACTATGCAAATATGTGTTCATATGAGAAACATTATTAAAATATGTAAATGTAATGCAAACACAAAAGTACTGATAGACTACTTTGACAAATTCTTTAAAAAGTGTTCCACAAATGATATAACGACCAAAAAACCTGAAAAACACACAAGAAAAACCAGCATTTAAATTGCAGATTTTGCAAATCCTCATTGTCTTACTTTTTTTTATTTATTTGGTGATGAAATAACAGACTTGGAAAAAAGTCAGTAACAGTTAAATTGTCAATTGACAATTTGAAAACTTGTCCTTTTCCACCCACCTCTTTATTTCTTCTGAAAATCATGTTATTCTTTCCAGAACAAAAGCATAACTACTCTATTTCTCATAGGAAAAGAACAAAACAAAATCTAAGAATAAGAACCCCAAATTAAGAACAATCCTGAATCTCAGATAAAACATATAAGGGTGCATTTACAAGAGACAGACAGATACACAGACACATATAAATACACAAACAAAAACACCCTCACCCCACACAATTGCAGAACAGACATTTTCTTAACCAGATTTTCTTCAGTATGAGCAATAAATGCTCAGCAGTTTAAAAATTAGGTCATTCAGAATCAACTGTTTAAAGAGATTATCATAATATTGGTACAGTAAAAAGACTATCAGAAAAATGAATAAAAGTGAACAAACAGTATAAACACTGGGTAACTGACAGATAGAAGAGTACAAGAACATTAATGTGCTGATACAAGCTATTTTTGGAAATTCCAGTAATTTTCTGGGGTGGGTGTTTTGTTTGTGTTCTGGGTTTTTTATTCATTCATATAGATATAAGTCTATCTGAAGCAAAGGCCAATCTTTCAAGCACTGAATCAGGACAGCTACTCATGGGATGACTAGGAGATTGAAGATGAAAATCCTACTTTTTTTCTCCATGGTACAAACAGGATCTTTTCTCTCTCCTTTTGTTATTCAACGTGAGTAGAAATTAGACTGCTTTTTAAAAACAAACACTAATATTTAGGTTCTCTCTTCAAGGCAATGTTACACAGTGTTTTGAAGGGTACAACTCCCATAAGAGCACAAGGAAATAAAATATTTTAAGGAACTATTTTTCTGAGAGCTATGGAAAAGGCAGTGCAAGGGTAACACCTACTATATTCTTTCTTTCTCAAATGCTGCAACTCCTTTTGATTTCCATGACTCATCTTTCGCTGATGGTTTAGAGGGATACAACATGGCTCAAATAACCCTGCCATAGAAATTAGTGCTGTCTGTGCTTCCTGTGAAAAGTCCTTGTGCTGAAGGAGTGATGGGACATGTATCATACCACGTCTTCACAGGGATGAAGTAACGGGAACAGAGGAAGAAGAGCTTTACATAATCCTTCCAGAGCTTCCTTGGGGACAGGAGAAGTCAGCTGCTCTGACTTCCATACAAAAAATCAGGACTTGCACCATAATAACTGACAAGAAATATAGCTTCTTCCATTCCTACAAAGTTCTCTCAGGTAACTGCTGACTGAGAATGGTCTAATGCAAGCCAGAGAATGTTACAACAGTAATATAGAGCCAGAATAAACAGTTACAACATTAAAAAAGTAGAAATTTGTAACGAAGAGAAAATTCTTCTAAGAATTCAACACCTAAAAGTCAGGACATCTTATTTTGAAAAACAAAATATTTTAATTACATAATATATGGCAATATAGAATCCATTGAATCATAGAATCATTTGCTTGGAAAAAAGACCTTTAAGATCATCAATTCCAACCATAACCTAACTCTACCAAATCCTAAGCTAAGCCATGTCCATTAGTACCATGTCAATGCATCTTTTGAACACCTCCAGAGACGGTTATTCAACCACCTCTAAGACATGTATATATGTCTTTAATAATTGTTTCTACATATATTTGCATAGAAACATGCAATGTACTCCATAGATGGTGACCTCTTCTCAATCTGTTCCACATATATTCAGCATGCAGTTTGACCACTACTTTGAAATCTTCCAGAGCTGACTATTTATGTTAATAATAACAGTAACAATGTGCAGTCATACCGTAACAACACACTTCTGAAAGAGAGGAGAGCTGAGCATGAAGGTTCTCTCAAAATGTTGCATACTTCAGAATAAGAAAGTCTGTTTATACTGATTATCAGCAAAAGGAAAAAGCAAACAAATAAAACAAGAGAATTTTGGGGCAAATCACCTGGCTTTTTGCGAAAATAAACCAAATCAGACAACATAAAGGGCTAAAGGAAAATATAACTTAAAATAAAAAAGTGGAAAATACCCAACAGATGGTACGTCTGAGCTGAAGCTTCTGAGCTGAAACGAACCATAACACAAGGCCTTTCTGTTAGTTTTCATATTATCTGTACTAAGTAGAACTATTTACATCAAGCTGCATAAAACACAAGGAAAAATCTTTTTCAGGAGATTATTCTATTTATCTGTTCTCAAAAATCTAAATTAAAGGAAGTAATATGTCTTTTCTGAAGCCTTAGAACACCACTCAAGGAATAAAAAGGAAATTACTGATGACAGTTGGCTGAATCTGAAAAAATAAGTTTTGCCCATCAAGTTTTAAAATACAGCAAAATGCAACAAAAGCTACTCAGAACTCAGAGTGCAGAAATCATGCTTGTGAAGTTCACCTGTTCTGTATTTAACAAAGGAATATTACAGGCCTGTGTGAAGCAAAGGCCTTGACAGATGTACATAATGACAGCTAGAGGGGCAATTACACCAAATACTTTAGGTGAATACGGCCATTTCTGTGCTCTAGTATATTATGCTGATAACATTTTATAATGGAAGTGCATAAGGGAGATTACAGTGGAAACTGGTGATAATAAAAACAACACTATTACATTGTTTCTCATTTGTTGCAACAGACTTTTTATGTGCAATTATGTAATTATGATTCCTAAAGAAAATTGAGATCTTCATTCCTTTGCTGTTGAGAGGTCTAATTCTTACATAACCCAGAAAGCCAATAATCATAATTTTTTTGCCACTAGTCCATTATATTCTACAGATAAGATGTGATGAAAAGTGCATACAAATTCCGATTTCAAAAATGTATTATTCTGAAGATAACTCTGAAACAACTACTAGATGATGTATTATAAACCTGAGGTTTTATTGTTAATGTATTTTTAAATACCTTACCACTAAAAGGTAGATTCATACATTTGGTACGAAAAAATGAAAACAATTTGATGGCTAGACACTATCAAATGTCTCTGAGACACTAGTGTAAGATCACATACCTTTGAAATATTTATTAAAATAATGAAAACCAGCATCATATGAAATACTTTCTCCGATTCCTTATATTTATTTTTTTCACAGATGATGACCAAATAAAGCCCTTGTTCAGATGGATAGTAGTTGCTTCCTAAAAGGATGCACTGTTACTTGTAAAAAAACTGAAAATTGCTGTTGGAGTCAAACTTTTCCTGGAATAAAATCAGCTATTATTTTTGTTTGCTTTTAAAATGTTGACTATAAGTGAAACGGGCACAAGAGATCTCAGGTACAATGAACACTTTGCTCTATTTCCTTATAAGTTTTCAGTTTTGGAATTAATAACCATAGCAAACCGGAGAAGCAGAAACTATGAAGCTCTCATGTGGTCATATAATTTTACTTGCTAATATGGCAACATTTACTAAAGGGTATTAAAAGAAAATATGGACACTTTTATTGTTCTCCTTGAGGCAGAAAATACTGCAGTGAAGAGGTTCATTACTAAATATTTTACCACTGTCCAGCTGCCTTACAGTCAATTATGTTCAGTTAATGTGCATCTTAATGAAGATCTTGACATACAGTTATAATCAAAAGCTGTTCACTCCAATGTCAGTCTTCAGTTCACGATTGGTACTTTGTTGGCATAATATAACAAATACTTTCTAATTATGCT
Source organism: Mesitornis unicolor (assembly GCF_000695765.1). Classification (NCBI taxonomy): domain Eukaryota; kingdom Metazoa; phylum Chordata; class Aves; order Mesitornithiformes; family Mesitornithidae; genus Mesitornis; species Mesitornis unicolor. The sequence goes on along the minus strand of NW_010208379.1, from coordinate 21,488 downwards.
TCAGTTCATTAAAATTGAAATAGAGTTCAATAAAAGCAACTTGCAACATGTTATTTACTTTAGCAAAGAGATAAACCTATTCTAGAGGAGAAGACTCAAGAAGTAATAAAACCATGAAAAATGCAAAGACTAAAACTATTATTATTGTGCCTGATCAGTATTGAGGATCACTTTCAGTTGCTTATTGAAGTTATTATGCAAATACTCCCCATAGCAAATCAACATGCTTTAGCTATGTCATGTTTCGGAAGTGAAAATACACACATACAAAAAAATACCCCCAAAACACAAAGGTATTTCTGCAGCAGATTTCTCTTTGAGGCCATGGAGGCTGCTGTGCATGAAAAACAGACAATCACAGATCTACAAAGATGAATCTATTCAGGAAACAAGAATATTGGGAAATTATAGCAAAACATGCTCCATTGTTTCTTATGCAGATATCCAATCATAATATTTTGTCAAAATTACCACTCATGAAACCATGAGTACATCCATGTGGTAGGTTATGGGAAAAGTATTAACTACTAGCAGCACATCTGTATCTCAGTCACCAGGGAGGAAGGGATGGCAGCTCACATCACAGGAGGGAGAACACTTCTCAGGAAGCATCACTGAACACCACTCTTTGAACACAGATAGTGCACCATGCCACTAGCTTGACTTGTATGCTCCTTTTTAGATGAAGGTAATTCTGTTAGCCTCATACTAGCAGAGAAGAAAATAATCTATTTTTCAAGTCGTTAGGAATAATAGGTATGCTTTGGGGACAGAAATGGGACAGTAGGCTGGTTCTCAGCTTCACTGCTTTATCAGGGTACAACAGAGACTTCACCAGATCGTTATTTCACAATGTTACTGATAGAAGAAAAAAAAAGCAGCCTATAATCAGGAAATGACTGTGGTACAAGAAAATCATATATCAAAATATCCTTTGAATGAAAGACATGTCTAGTTACAGCACTGGGAATAAAAATACTGTTGCTCCGAGAAGAATATGTGAATTTTACATGAGCATTTTTACAGCAGAAAAATGCTATTATCACATGCATTATGCAGTTCTCTAATTTTATCTATTACCATGGACCTCTTGTATTAAATCTTTCCTAGTTTCCTCATAAATATGTTTCTAATACAGTAGACTGTAATTTTTACTTAAGTGATGAGACGCAATAAGTGCTTGCTTAGACCCTTTGCAGCCTGGATATATGCATGACAATTGTATTATCACTGTAGACTTTCAGTCAGTTAAGATTGATCTGAGTAGATAAAATATACAAATCCACAAGAATTCAGGTCGCTGAAGAATTTAGAAAAGCTGGATCTTGTACATTTAGCACCTTTCCTGCTTTGAAGAACAAAGTGACAGCAAGATATGGTCACAGAGTTAAAATTCATTCTCCAATTGATTGTGACTTAGGTTGTGAAAGAGTTAATCTTTTGAAATACAAAGAAAGCATCAACAGAAAAAATGTGTTTTTTAAAACTACACAAAAGGTCACAGATGTAGCAATTTACGATTGTATATTTTTTATTATATTCATTGAAAAAAAAGTGGTTGGTTTACATATGTATCAAAAAATATTATTATTGCTTTATGCATATCACCTCAACGCCTGTAAGTGTTTGCAAGGGTCTTAAATTAACTGGAAATTGATTTTTTTAACCTTTGTATTACCTCTATGTTAATTTCCTCTCCCATTTTTCTTCTAAAAGAAAGGACAGGATAAATTCCTTTCACCTAATGACAGCAGCATTAAAATGGGTTTGAATCACCTTCCAATTCCAAGTCTTGTCATGGCAAATGAAACTGAAGAAAGGAGATTTCTCCCTTCTGCTGATACTTTGGTTTGTAGTTATGTTCTCCAAATCTGGCCTACCCAAGCAAGCAGCAGATTCCACTTCCCCTTATCATTGCATGGGGAATAGTTATTTTTGTTTTCTCATTGCAAGTTCAAAATGTTGCCAGTGCTGTAGAATGAAACAAAAGCCTCAAACACATGCTAACGTTTAAATGATTCAACATTTTGTATGCTTCACTCTTCTATTGTTCTGCAACAAAACGTGCTAGTCCTCTCATCCAGAAACTAAAAATGGTTCACACACAGTTTTCCTGGCATAAACAGAATACCAAGAAAGAAATACTGAGAGTGGTTAGGTGCTCTCTGCAAAATAAAGCTGTCTTCACACTGAAATATCCCAATGTGAAGCTCCACTAGGGCCCAGCACACCAAGACAGAAAGTTACAAGGTACGCAAGTAGCTGAGTTGACCTCAACTAAGAGGAGAGTAAAAATTACTTATGCTCTGCCTCTACTACATAATTTTCAAATCAAGAGAGGAAATTCATGAAGGAAACACTGATTTTAATGGGAAGCTATAGATTAAAGCATTGTAAGCATTTACCACTTTGACTGCTGGAAACTTCTTTTTCTTTAATCCAGCAAAGCAGTATCCAATTTCAGTTTGCAGTAAAAACTAGATATTTTTGCTCCTCTTTTTAGCACACAAACTTGCAGGCACACACACACATGCCCCTTCTTTCATTAGCAAAGGAAGGAAAAAATATTTTTAAACGATTCACAAATAAGCTGAAGACTCACTCAGAAAACCTTATTAACAGAAGAAAAAAAAATCAGTGAACATTTTCAATAATAAAGATAAATTTAAAATGCTACAAGCTTGTGAAAACAACAAGAGCACCTGCTTTATAAGGCACTACATAATACCAATGAGATAACAAAAATCACCCAGTGACATAAAATCTTTTGGCCTCTGTAAGCTGCCTGCAGCAGACCCACTAAGTCTCAAGATCCCTCTGCAAACCAAGGCTCAGCAGGGCTAAGATCTTATTCAATGATGCTACTGAATAATCAAAGTCAAGGTTACACATGCGGTCGAGTACTGTAGTGAACAGCAGTGATGGTTTTGATCCATAATTACGAAAAAAGATCAAAACCATGCAAAAACTGTCAACAATTAGCTAAACTGATGAAAATCCAAATCCACGCAGAGAAATAATTTGTTTCCCAACCATGTGATGCACACCAAACACTCAAGGAGAGTCCACCTTTCTTAACGTCCTCCTGCTCTTCCACATAATACTAGGTGGCAAACAATTACCTCCTTATTTCCAGTCAGATTTGCTGGTCAAATGCATTCCAAAGACATGGAATAGGAGCACAATTTCCTATTGTACAAGGGCAGACCTATTGAAGAATTAAGCAAGTCACCTTAGTCTCTTCCATGCTGCAGGATTTACCATCAAATAAATTGTGTGAATCAGTTGGCCACTGAAAGCTTTCTTACAGTAGGATAGAAAGTGTAAATTTTAAAAACATTTAACCAGCATACTTTAGAACTGCAATTGAATCATATAAAAAGCTCTTGTGAAGCAACTTTCATACTTAGCTGAATCTCTAGGTTACTGCTTAAAGAAGGCTCTAACAAGCAAACCAATTTCATAACTTCACTTTATCAATCCATATTAAGATATACCTAAATTCATACAGTTCCCAATGAAACAGCATTGTCTACCTTAGTAATTCCAAGATTCTAGAATTTACTTCCTGATTTGAACAGAAAAGTTTGAATAAAAAAATATTTTTTTAGTATTCGATGTGCATATTACAACAAGCATCTTCTGCATTGCTACATGGTAACTGACTGTTGTACTGGCAGTGGGCACCCAGAACACAGTATATTAAAAAGTGTTTTAAAAAAGGCAATTCTAGGCTTCTGATGTTACTTAAAAAGGGAGCTTATTCAAAATCAAATGCAGTGTGGGTTTTCAATTGCTTCCATTTACTAAGCAATAGACAAAAACAAACCTCTGTAATGTAAGTCAATAAACAGCCAAAATAAACTTTTTTTGATCACAGTTGATCAAAAATGCATTCCTTCAGAAAGTCTGTAGTGAAAAATGTCTATCCTCTTTGTAAGTCTAAGAAAATAAAATGTTTTTTTCTTCTCTTTTCTTTTCAAACATAACAAGCAGTTAGGGAACATAGGTATTTAAAGACTATCCTAATTCTGTCGACCAAATGCTTGTAAAGTTTGCAAGTGATTTTGATCCCACTTTTTTTTCTGAGTTCAAGAGCATTTCTTTCTCTGGAAAACTACTGCCATTGAAAGCAGAAAACTATCATTATGAACCTGTTCTCAAAATAATACTCTGGTAAGGCACTACTAATTTGCTAACTATAAAATATTGCGGGCATCCTGCAAGCTTTAATGAGTGCAATAAGCATAGAAGCACAAACAGGCAATTAACCTCATTTTCTTTGCAAACAATGTCCAGAACAGTCTTTGTGCTATCATTCACCATATAAAAACGAAGAAAACACTGCAGGGTTTTCAGATACAAACAACAGTTTTATCTGTCAGCAACAACCAATAGGTTTATCTGTCAGCAACATTACTTTTAAATATCACATGTTACTCTTTAAAAGCTTAAGAAGTGGGCTCATGAGAACCTCATGAAGTTCAACAAGGCCAAGTTGCAAGGTCGTACATCTGGGTCAGGTCAATTCCAGTATCCACACAGACCGGGGGATGAATAGATTGAGAGCAGCTGTATGGAGAACTTGGAGATACTGATGGATGAAGACTGAGGTCACAGTGTTCTTCCAGGCCAGAAGGCCAACCACAATCCTGGGCTGCCTCAAAAGAAGTGTGGCCAGCAAATCAAGAGAAGTGATTCTGACCCTCTACTCTGCTCTTGTGAGACCCCACCTAGCGTACTGTGTCTAGTTCTAGGGCCCACAATGTAAGAAGGACATGGACCTGTTGGAGTGGGTCCAGAAGAGGGCCACAAAGATGATCAGAGGGCTGGAGCACCTCTCGTATGAAGACAGAGTGAGAGAGTTAGAGTTGTTCAGCCTGGAGAAGACTCAGGGGAGATGTTATTGTGGCCTTTCTGTAGTTAATAGGGGCTTCTAAGAAAGATGAGGACAGACATTTTAGTAGGGTCTGTAGCAATAGGACAAGGGGCAGTGGTTTTAAACTAAAGGAGGGTAGATTCAGACTAGATATAAGGAATACAGTTTTTACAATGAAGGTGGTGAAACACTGGAACAGGTTGCCCAGAAAGGTGTTAGAGGTTCCATCTCTGGAAACCTTCAAGGTCAGGTTGGATTGGGGTTCTGAGTGACCTGGTCTAGTTGAAAATGTTCTTGCTTATTGCAGGGGGAGTTGGATTATATGACCTTTAAAGGTCCCTTCCAACCCAAATTATTTTATGATTCTAAGATTCCTTGACAGATATAGACAAGTCCTAGACCAAGGCCCTTTATCTGGACAGAAGTAACTACATGCACTATTAGAGATAAGAGGCTGATTGCCTAAAAAGAAACTCTGTAGAAAAAGATGTGGGATCTTAATGGACAACAAAATGAACACGGGTCAGCGGTGTGCTCTTGAAGCAAAGAAGGTCAACAGCCTCCTGAGCTGTATTAGTAAGAGTAGAGACAGCAGGTATAAGGAAATGTTCCTCTTGTGAAAATACATCTGGACTGCCACGTCCAGTTTTGGGTTCTCCAGTAGAACAAAGACTTGGATATACTGGAATGAGTGCACTGGGGTCACCAAGCTGCTCAGGGAGATGAAGCACAGGACCTGCCAGAGGAGGCTGAGAGCTGCATCTGTTCAGCTTGGCAAGGAAAAGACCCAAGAGACTCTTTGACTGTCTAACACTACCAAGTTGGAGGATACAGAAATGACAAAGCCAGACTCTTCTTGAATGTGCACAGCAGTGGGACAAGAGCCAATGGACATGGAAAGTACCAATAAGATACAAACGGGAGGAAAGGGGAGGAAATATCCTGCAGGTGGAACAGGGACACAAAGATGCTGTGGGGATCTCCATGCTTGGAGACTTTCACATCCTGGTCATGGCCCTGAATAATCTGCTCTGCACTGGCTTTATACAAGTAGTTGGACTAGATGGCATACAGAGTTTCCTTCCAACCTACACAGTTCTCATTCTAAGACCATTTTTGGTTTTACAGTGCTCAACATTACCTCTCAGGCATCAGGCATTATTTTCTTTGCAGTATATTGACTAACCAAGCATTTTTGCATACAATTTTCTGTAATAAATCCTGACCAACATGACAAGAGCAGTCCAAAAAAGATACAATGCTTTTAAAAAAACCAACCTAGGTATCTCTCATGACACAGTAATGAAAGTGTTTAATTGAATCTTAATTATAAGCCAGAATAGACTTTTAAAAAATGTATAAAGTCAGCATGGCAAGTAGTTATCCAAAATGCAATACTGCTTATAATCTCAAACAACTATAAAAAAGGCAATATATACCAAACCTGTAAGTCAAAGAAGGAAAGTTACCTAGTTTCCAAATATAATTTATATTTGTATATGTTAAAATCACCTTACGAATCACCAGATTCTACTGTCATTTCATATCTGAGTTGTGCAACTATATAAACTCATTCTTCATAATAGATTTTTTTTCTTTCTCTCTTGATCTTAATTGTGTTCTTAAAAGTATTCTTTTTTAGCTTAAAATTAATGTCAGTTTCCATTTAATTTATTAGTTTGGTTGCAATAAACTCAAAAGAACATGGCATTTTTCTTTGGTATAATGATATATCATATAGAAGAACTAAAAACTTCGCAGAAATCTCTCACAGTGACTCAGCAGAGCGCTTAAGGAACAATAGGTGGATTTGTTTTCATTTATTTGCAGTATCTGGCCCTTCTGATAAAAACTTGGAAGAAAGACAAGAATTAGTAACAAAAGCCCAGAACTTCCAGAGCATGACTAAATCCAACAATCCTGAGGGACCAATGAAAGGTTTTAGACAAGTATGACAGAACTAACTAGTCATTAAGCAAAGTTTTGATATATCTTTATATAATTAGAAAAAAAAGAAAATAAAAAGAAAAAAAAGGTTTGATACAAGGACACATTTGGAGTAGGTACAGTTTTCTCAGGAATTCAGTGTCTGAATGCACATGTCAAAAGGCTCTATATGCCTCAGTAAGTGTCTTGTTTTTCAGTGTAATGATCTCTGGGCACCTAGGGTTTTACTTCTATCATGCCTACCATTACCTCACGATCAGTGGACACCAGGAGTTTTCTCTCCTGTGTTTCTACTTCTGCCTCAGTCAGAACGTTTCTATCCTTACACTAATTTCTCCAGAGATTATACCTAAGTTGCTGCTGGAACAGGAACTGAAGCCAGATCTCCCACAGCCCAGGTAAGGACCTTAATCAGCAGATACTGACTCATGCTGATTCTCACCCCTCTTTGCTCCACAAATTGGTAGTTTTTGGCTGCACAGAGGAACAACTGACTTTACATAGCTGCACAGGTCCCAGGAGCTCCCACCACGTTATACACTAGACCTGCTAGGTGCAGGTCTTTGTCCCAAGAGCTGCAACTGAAACCCCTCAAGGTGTAAAAGAAAGCTGAGCTTAGTATAAGCCATAATCTCCAAGACAGAAAATGTAGGTCTTGCCCCCCTCTCACATTAACATGCATATATGCTCTGCTTCAAGTTCTTTAAAAGCAACAGTAAGAAATGATCAGAACTTCAGAAGTGCTGTGGTTACTATCAGGTTGCAGATGGCAAATGGAGGAAGGTGCCATCCTGAATATTCTGTCACAATCTGAACAAGGAACCTGATCTTCACAGAGAGGAGGGGTTTCAAACAAACCAACTGTGCTTACTGTTTCCTACAGGCTACTCATAGGCAGTCCTGGGCAGCCTTGGCAGCTGGTTATCCAGTTTTGTTTAGACCTTATTCCAAGGTACTTATTTTTCTTCAGGAACATACAAGGAGTCAAGAAATCATAACGGTTTCTGCATTTAGCTACCAAAACCTTTTCCTGTATCTTGAAATTAGTATTCACTAAGTTGTTTTTTTTCTCATTTACCTGGCAACTACCATGTCCAAAATCTGTAGAAAAATCTAGCTACAGATTTCAAAAATATATCTTTTACCCTAAAATCTACATCATCTGTTCTGTTCTGAACTGCCACAACAGAAGATAGTTACCCAGCTTTCAAAAAGGAAATGCGTGACTTCAATTTTACTCCAAATGATAATAAAGATACCAGAAAAAAAAGCATTTGCCTATGTCAAACAATGAAAATATAGCACATGTATTACTAGAAGCACAAAACAACAGTAGGTCAGTAATGTATTTTTCAGAAACTACAACTTATTCACTCAGTAGAAGTCTCAGTAGGATACTATAAAATAGTAAAAACAGATATCCTATAATAATCTTTAACATCACTGTGCAAATGTAGGAAACCTCACCATGTAATTCCACAAGAAGAGGCTTTCAGTGGAAAGAACAGGCTACACAAGCAGGAATCAGATGGCCCAGATTCAACCCAGCTCCTCTACGGACTCGGGGCTTATCCACTCAGGGAAAACAACCCATAATAGCTTCTCCTACTGACACTGTTATTCCATTAGTCCTAAAATTTCTTTGTTCGGGTAATTCAGTTCACTTCAGAATTTAACTGAAGACAGCACAGAATACTTACCATGTTTAAGTTTCATATGGTGGCTTATCTTGCAACAGGTTCAGTTTGTAAACAAGATTTGATGATAAGGCTCAAGTTTATCACTTGGTGCCTTGATTTATTCAAAGGATAAATGGCAATAATTTATGATCATAAATGAGAATAGTATTTTGAATCTGCAAATATTCAAGAACTATGTCTAGATGCTAAAATAATGTCATACATATCTAATACAGACATGCAATTGGCATTTTTTTCCCTTAATTGTTTAAAGATTATGTAAAACACTATTTTCTCACTTGTACTCCTCAGCAACTCAAAGAAATATTAACTAATTCCAGATACAGAAGAATTTAGAGATATTTCTTGAACAAGAAGGCAGAAAATTGGCTTTCCTTATGGGAAAATTAAAGCTGCTTCCAATATCTATGCACAAAATTATTTGTTAAATTGCATGTTAGGGTGCAGTCAATTAATAAACTGCACTTAAAAATTCTTTTAGTTCAGATTGCACTTACCTATTATTATGAAGCATCTTTGAACTTTAATTTAAATTAAAAACAATTCATAAGTGAATACAATTTTTTTGTGCTATATAATACAGGGAATACGTCTATATAACACAGGGAAACAAAAATAGGCAATTACATCTTATTCTTGATCAAAACATAATTTTAACTTATAAAGATGTTTAATTTCCATCTGAATGATATGTCTTAACACTACAGGTAGTCTTACTACTTATTTTTGTTATGGAACTGACATGCAATAACGATGTATATTCCTGGCATTTCACTAATCAAAATGCATACTTGCTTGTTTCTGCAGACAAAAGCTAAGACTACTCAGTCTGAAGAGTTTGTTTTAAATGGAAACTACACCAGGAAAAGACAAAGTAGCACTGACTGATTGAATAATAACAAAATTTATTTACAACTGAATATCACAAATAAAATATCACTAATGAGACTATTAAAGTCATATATATCTGTCGAAGAATTGTAATGGAAGTTTGAATCTCAAGTATTACATATTAAATAAAAGCCCTACTGGTTTTGGCTAGGATAAAGTTAAATTTCTTCAGAGTTGCTGGTATAGGGCTATGTTTTGGATTTGTGATGCACACTGCCAAAAACACAAGGATGATTTAGTTACTGCTGAGCAGTGGACAAAAGGTTGGGAGCAGACACAGCTGTGACAGCTGACCTCAACTGACCACAGGGATATTCTGTACCACATGATGCCATGCTCGGCAGTAAAAGCTGGGGGAAGAAGGAGGAAGGAGAAGACATGAAGAGTTATGGTGCTTGTCTTCCCAAGCAACGGTTACTCATGATGAAACCCTGCCTCTCTGTTAGATGCCTCTGACAAACATCGTATGATGAAGAATTGCAATTTGCTAGTTAAATTATTTTAACAGTTCTTCATAACACAGAATCATAAAATCACAGAATCATTATGGTTGGAAGAGGTCTAAGATCATCAAGTCCAACCGTCAACCTAACACCACCATGCCCACTAAACCATGTCCTGAAGCATCACATCTATAAGCTTCTGAACACCTTCAGGGATATTTTGTATTGTAACACTGAGAGTTACTCATACTTTTTCTCTTTTCAATAAAAGTTATTTTTCATATTAAACAAAAAGTCTAGGTCTCCCTCACAGAATGGTAAATTAGTTTTGCCTTTATATCATGTAAATTTTCAATGTGGGACACTAGAAGGAAAAGGAATCAGGATATTTCTAGAAAAACTGATTCGCTGTCTCCTGTAAGGATTTCAAACATTTGACAATTAAGACCTACCCAATTTCCATTTTACCTAAAATACATTTAAAATGTGGTCTTGAAAATGAGTGAACAATCTTTACATTTGTCTACTGTTTCCAGAAAGCTACCTCCTCCCTCTTCCCTTAACACTATCTTACAGACATTTTAAAAATTAAGTTGTCACAACAGTCTTCCCCTGACCCAGTTCTAAAGACCGATCACTGTTACCATTTACTCAGAAAAAAACCACATCTGATTTAGCAATAGTAATAGTTCACGTGTTCAAGCCTGCTCCCACTGAAACCAAACTTGCACCCATTCCCTCTTGCACTCAAAGTTTGTTTTTAAAAATTCCAAACATATATGCAGATTCAATGTCTGCTTATTGCTAAAGTAAGGCTAATAGCAACTGTATGTCTTTTCCTCACCAGAATCTTAGTTCAAAAGAAGAGGAGGATAAGCAGGAGGAAGAAGAAGCTGTAATTCTGTAGAAGTCTAATGCTCTTGGTTCCAACATTACTTCACTTTTTCCTGTGCTACCAGATCTTAATTTCATTCCTTATTTCACTGGCACTATCATTAGACCAGGCTATCAAGGCTTTAGAGAAGTCCCTTCAAACAGTGATGAATGTTCCTGGTATTCCATATGTTTTGTGACATTTGAGACTCCCAAGTACTACATTTAATCAGTGCAATATGCTTCAGTGGTTCTCATCATCACACAATCTCAAAGTCAAAAAGCAACAAAACAACTTCCCTCCAAACCCTTTTAAATGTGATACTTTATCACAGTTGCCAGCATAAATTTTCCATTAGTGACAGCTCAGTTTTTCTTCTACATCCACATATGTACCACTTTAAAAAAATCATTCTATTTACACACACTAGAATTATGCAGTGAGTTATAGTATGTGAACCAGATTTAAAACATGTGAACGGATTTCATTGAGATGTGTGGAACACTCCTAACAGATTTCTTTCTTTTTTTTTGGTGATCCAAAGATGGTATCTCTTGAGTAGTTAAATAAAATTTCATTTAATTAGCTGATCAGAAGATATATTTGACTCTTACCAAGTATATTTTACTATTCATGTCAAAAGAATACTTGCTTAACTCTCTGCATTAGCAACTCACAAATATCAGACAAAGATAGAATAGTTAGGCACACTTGTTTCCAAATCACTTATTCGTGATTATTCATTACCTCTTCAATATTATAGGTTTTCCTATCTTATTTCTACACTTTATGTATATTATATTAAAATGTCAAAAATAACAGTCCTGCTAACATGAAGTCTTATTTACCTGAATCACCATGTCAATAAAAAGTCAGGTGTTGCCCTTCAGAAAATATTTTTTTCAAAATTCATTCAAAAGATCAACATAAAAGCTCAAAACCTTTCAGAAGTTATTTAAAAAAATAAAATAATAGCATTTCAATGTTCTTACCGTTTTGGAATTTCTACAAAACACTGGAACTTACATAGATCCTAGAGCACTGTATGATGCAAAACCTGTTTCCCTACCTACAGTCACATTTGGAAGTCTCAATCTGTTAAATGAGCCATTTCCTGAGATGCAAGGCAAGAATAAGATCATAGGAAACTTAAACAACACCTCTCAATTCCTTCATGTTGTAACTAAGGAGTTCTTCGAACTCTGTATCCGTGAAAAAAGAAAAAGAAGAAAAAGAAAAGACCATGAGGCATTTGTAGTCTGTCTTATTGTACATCCATACTCACAGAGGTGCTCTAATGACTGATAAAATGAAAATAAGGTAAAATGAGGATCCTTTCCTTCCTTCATAGCATAAAAGCATAACTCTACTAGGCATACAAGTAAAACGCTCAAGAAAAATAATAAAATAATTTAGTGTGAACATGAAATAATGAGAAATGATTGAACAAAAAATAAACATAAATATCAAATCCTTATTAATTTCCTCTCCAAATACATCATTGGACCATTGGAAGTTCTTCTCCATATTCTAGAGGATTACTGTGATTCCTTATTCTGATTGGAAATAGCCATTAATCTTTTGTGTAAGCCTTTTTCTGGCAAAGAATGACGGTCCAGTATAAGCAAAATTTTATAAGCAAATCTCTTTATTACTCAGAGCTTAAGGCCAGTATCAGGACTATATCCAGTAGCATTGCTGGCAGCTGGTCTGTCTGCCCAGGGTTTCCTTTCTCTGCACAAAGCTGCCAAGAGTATTGATGTGGAGCAGAGCTCCTGAGGTTTTTGGGACACTAAAGAAGACAGGCAGCCAGACCCCCAGCAAGCCTGTTTGCCTGCTCAGTAAACAGGTGTTGAACTATGTCAGATCTTACACTTCCTGGATTACCTACCTGCATATATGGACATCTCTTCATTTAGGCAACCAGTCCTTGGCCAACAACACGGACACTTATACTACTTCTCCAAGGTATCAACGCTCCTAGGCAGCCTAGGAAGCAGCTCTGGTAGCCATTCAGCTCGGTAAAAACACCTTTTTTATTTCTATTGTAATTTGAGGTGGTAAAACACAGAAGTGCACCTTGGTCTCTCGTATCTAAGTAGCATCTATACAGGCAGAAACAAAATTCTACTGGCTTTAGAAACCACAGAGGAGGTCACGTTTCATTTCCTTCAGAAAGAAAGATCTCTTAAATATCCCACAAAAGCACTCCTAAACATTGCAGAATACTTACTATAACTGTTCACATACCATTTTGTAAATATCAGGAACTCTCTGACTGAAGAGCAGACCAAATTTTCAAATTAAAATAGAAACAATGGCTGTGTCTCGGATAAACCCAAAGATTCAAACATACACCTCTGTGTCTGTCACACCAACTCACAGAAACTCTCTTTCCAGAATTTCATCATGCTCTTTGAAACATAGACCTAACACTTTCTTGTTAGGATGCCCTCTCTCTCTCTTTTGCTAACATAAAACTGTGCTCCACAAAAATATCTACCGTTGCCTCTCAAATCATCTGACGAATTATTCATCTTCAGAGCAAATTATTTCACCATGTACTTAGCTTCTGTTTCAGACCTGCCATACATCTGAAATTCTGGGGTTTTTTTCCAAGTGTATCAGTTACTCTAACAAGAGATACTTTCCATTTTTTCAACAAAGCACCCAAGAAGAGTCAGTGGGTTGCCAATGTGCTGTGACCGCGGCGCACTGTGCAGAGTAACACTATCCTGTCTCCTTCAACTCTTCTCTCACCTTAGACTGTAAGCTCTTCAGGGTGTGAATTCTTTCTTTCTTTTCTGTTTGCAGAAAGCACAAAGAGATTTGGGTCCAAGGCTGAGTACTATGGTATGAAAAACACTCACAAATAACATTTAAATATGTTGAGTTTTATTTCAAGTAAGAATTTACAGAAAAATTAATTAATATATATACATTCCCTACTATGGATGCAAGAATTTTAATGTTCAGAAAGAAAGACTGCATTAAATAGAAACAAACAGTAAAGTTTGCTTTATTACATTTATTAGATTACATTTACTGGGATTTATTAGATAACCATTATATTATCTATGCAATAAACTCGCCTATGTAAGTAGCAATGCAATCTATATTTGACAGACTTGAAAATAGTAAGTATTTGTCTTTAAATAAAACTTCTAAAGGACTTGTTCCAGGAGAAATGTACTATCCGCATGAGTAAAAACAAAATAATAAAAACTATGATCATTTTTGGATACTGCAAAAATAATTGAAGAACATTGTATTGAGTAGTAAACAAATATGGGCATAAGGAAATTAAAACTTGGAAAGTAAAATTGAATACAGCTGCAAGGCTGTGATTTTGTCTTAAAACGTAACCGCAATACTGCAATAAAAAGCTAGAGGTGCTAGTAAACAGTGAGTTGAATATAACTGTAAAATAGAGTACAGCAATCAAAGACCTAACCATTCCTAAGGGTATCCCATCATACACTTCCAATGTGATAGCCTGTCTGGGGTATAATAACCAGTGTAATTTAAGTTAAACTATGGCAGTCAGTTTGGGTACCTGAATTCCATTTAAAAAAAAAGATGGAGAGAAACTGGAAACAATTCAGAGAACAGCTACTAAAATAATGAAAGAGTTGAAGGGTCTGAGTTTTGTGTAAAGGTCAGGAGAGTTAAAAGGCAGAGAAGGCAATGTGGCACCACTGAGAAAAGACTAAACTAAAACAATAGCTTCACCAGTAATCCAATGTGTAACTTTGGGCGTATTTCCCTCCTCTCCTTTCTCCATCTTCTTTTTCTTTTTCTTTTTCTTTTTTTTTCTTTTTCTTTTTCTTTCCCTTTTTCTTTCCCTTTTTCTTCTTCTTCTTTTTCTTTTTCTGGCAATTTGAATATCCGCACAGATGCAGACAGACACTGAACTCATTCTGACTGTGTTGCACGACAGCTGAATGGGAATTCATCTCCAACCAGAAAGAGATTTAAAGACACTGTGGTGGGGTGTCCAAGCTAACAAAGCATGCTGACATCTCTCTAAATTTACAGTCTCACTGACCCATTTGGATCATAATGTTTGGGTTTCGTAATGTAAATAAAAATATTTCAGACATCAGCAAAATGACAGCAAAAATAAATTTATCAAAATACCCATACACAGTGATCTTCATCTGTCTATATAGAGGAAGTGTTGCCAAAGAAGCATAACATGTGACAATGTTATCATATCAATAGACCTATTTGGGACAGGCCTAAAACACAGCCCAAATATGCAGTTTAGAAAATGACCCATTGGGGAGTATATTTTCAGACTGGTACCGTCTGTGCCTTCATTTATTCTGGACACTCCAGCATCCAGTTATAATAGTCTATATAGTTATAATAGTCTATATAGTTATAATGTCGCTGAGACATTAAAGGTCCTGTAGAAAGAATCAGGCAGTGCTGACATTACCTAACTCAAAACCATAGTGTGGTGGCTAAGGCAATGGGGAATCCAGTTCAGCCATCAAAACTTCTAGGTTCAGGTAAATATTTTTGTGACTACTGAAAGCCAAGCTTCATGCTCCTGTGGCTATACTTTCACCAGTACTTATATTGTCTGTTTTAAGTTAGTTTGAGCATAGGCTTTGAGAGGCCTTAGTATCTTGCCTGTACCAAGAACATCATCTTTATATTTGTCTCTGTATCTCTCAAATTAATGTTATTTTTCATTAATGACTACTTTCACTCATGTCCTCAACAGAAAATTTACAGAGTTTCTCTTTCCTTTCATGAGCTGGAGAACCTCTGGCCTTATTTCTGCAAATATGGGTTTTGAAATGCAATGCTTATTTAATAAGTCATGTAGAAATTGCTCCTTTGCTAATTAACACAAGTTGGATGGCTAGGAAAATACTAATAGACTGCATGCAAAGCCAATGCATTACAACAATTATGCTAATGTTCTATGATGCATTTTTCTTATTTTCTTTTTAATTGTAGAGACACAGAACATAATCCTGCAGACATCGGAAACTGATGGCACTTATTATCAAACTGAACTCTAGGCAATCTTCTTTCTGACTTCTAATATTTTATGCTGCCAGTATTTTTTGGTTTGTTTTGTTTTTTAAACAGCTGTCTCTAGAGACTTACCGGCATGAGCAGCTCTAGAAAAGACCCTTTCTTCCAATACTTTTATTGGAAAGTTCCATAAAATTATGGAAAGCTCCATAATTTAAAAGATGCAGCCAGCATCCTCTCCCTACAGACATCCACTGAGGCAAATGGGAAGATTCCTAGGAGTCATAGCACAGTGCAGGCTAAGCTAGCCAGTCTTCTTTCACTTATTTCATGAATTTTGTGATCAGAAATGCAGTTGCCATCTGCACAGCATGTGGATTACATACCAATTTGCATTATGCATTACAAAGGGCAGAATTACAAACTCACCATAACTGTCTATGTATGGAATTTATGAAAATTTTTAATGTTTATGCACAATGCCATAATTAGGCACCTAAAAATTCATTCTCAGAAATGGAAACTTACAGAAAAGTGATGATCACATAATTGCAGATTAATCTACTACTGAAGCTGTTAATTGTTAAGCAATGCATTCGTATTTTCACTCCCTGTGTCAGTATTTCAAGGCTGTCTGTTTCCCTGTTCCCCTGTTTCTCCATTTGTATATTTTTTTCAAACCTGTAATTCTCGCGGGTTTTTTCCATTGCAGAGGTAAATCCGGCTACTGCTTATCTGCATTGCCAGTGTCATCTGTACTCGTCCAACAGTACCTGGGCCAAAGATAGTAAAATCTGGGGTATAGGCAAAATTCTGCAGAAGGGTGGCCAAAAACCCTGAAAGATTTCTGAGAGCTAAGAACTAGTGGTTACAATTCTCAAAATGCTGCAGCCTAGTGTGAGTGCAGCACTACTGTAGATGTCATACTTAAGCTTGTCTTTAAAATGTGCTTAGCCTTGATATTTAAATTGCATGCAGCAGTGCTGACAGGTAACCGCCTCACTTACCCTTAAATCAGTTTTTACAGTTTTCACATTAAAACACTTGGAATTTTTGCTGTGCTAGAATAGTATTGCACCTAGCTTGGTCTTCCAGCAGGTACATTGGCCACAGCAGATGCAGTGGGACAAAGCGCATAGAGACATGCCCATCCTTCCAGATCACAACACACCTTAATGAAAACCTGCCTTCAATTTTATGTTTTAAGCTAAAATGCTCGGGAAATTGCTAGTATAGTTGAAATATAGCACCAGTGTGATTGGTGTATGTGCTGCACTGCCAGTTCTGCTGCAATGAACAGTAACCTCCAAAAGAAGCCTGTTAATACCTGAGAGCTGTAACATTTTACAAGGCTGCAGCCGCATTTACTTTAGCTTGTCTATCAAAGCACGTATTACCATGAAGGCTTAAGTGCAAACCTTTCTCTCCTTCAGGTGGTCATGACATAGACAAATAGCCTTTTTAAAACCAGTCACCAAGTGAATCTAGAAGCCTTTTTTCTGCAAATCGAACAAAGCATTATAGAAAATTAGTTTAAAATAAGAAAAAGCCTACATGCTTACCTAAGCTTATTAATCTTACACTTCAACCTTTGGCAATCCAAATGATTCAGTCTGAAATTCTGTAGGAAATCTCTATCATTGAAGATTGCTTGCTCACTCCAAGAGGCAAACCCTTTTCAGAAAGACCAATCCTGCCCAGGAAAAGCAGAGCTCACTCTTTATATGCAGCAATGGTTACTTTATTAGGCTTAGACATGAAGTCCTTCTTTTGTCTCAAAGTGGTTTTCCATCAGGTAATCCAAGGCCCCAGTGGGTCATTCCCTCTGACAGCTGAACTGCTGTAGCATTTACAACTCACGGTGGTATCCCTTGTTCTTGCAAAGGAGCATACAGCAACTACCTTTTTTCTCTCTTTCTTTCATTTCCAGACATGCTGCCAGTAGCACAGCTACACAGCTACTCTCAGGACTGATAATAATTTTCAAATGTTCATACAGAAAGCTATTACAGGGCCAACCACATTTGTATATTGTCTTTCTCGTATTAACATTATAGTGACTTCTACTATTTTAAAAGCAACATTCTCTGACACTGAAGATTATTTGCTCACTCCAAGGAACAACCCCTTTTCAGAAAGATCAATCCTGCCCAGGTAAAGCGGAGCTCACTTTTTATATGCAGCAATGGCTTCTATTACTGGGGTTAGACATGAAGTCATTCTTTTGTCTCAAAGTGGTTTTCCATCAGGCAGTCCAAAAAGACCTGAGTAGGTCATTCCCAGAATGTCCTTTCAATTTATTCTGACTACAAGGGCAAACAATCACAATTGCTGCATTCCTCAGACTGAAGGTTCCTAATCCATGAATAAAAGATATTCTGAAAGAGATTATGGCTATGTCTTGAAATCAGTAACTAAAAAATTTATTTATTTATTTATTTATTTATTTTACAACTTTAGTCTGGGATTGTTTTTATTTTTGCTGTATTGAAATATGTGTAAAAGCTAATGTTCACTATTGTCAAAAAAACTATGATCTTTCAGAGCATGAGAAGGCTTAAACCATTCCTGTTACTAAACTCCTGGGAAAATCACTATGCATTAGTACTTTCAATAACAACTAAACTTTTTCAATAACAACTAAACTTGACTTCATATCTACGAATCTAAGTTTGATTTTCCAAAAATGGAAATAACTATCTCAGTGCACAAGACTCACTGAAACTGAAGAATCAATCAGAAACCCAAACCTCCTCACATATGCCTAACTTTAAAACAACCCTCCACCTTAGCAGACTCACATCAAAATTGCCATCAACATATACTGCAGCAAACAAATTTCACCAGAATTGAAAAACGTAGAATATGCCTCTTCACAACTGGGATGATAAACACCTGACATAACAGAGCCATCAAATGCATGGATCCTATGCATGCACACACACATAGTACACCAAACACTCTTATAAATAAAACTACATAGGTCAAAGCGAACAGACCTTCCAACACCAAAATGAATTCATATATGAAAACAACAGAACACAGGACATATAGTTAATAGAAGAATACTTTCCACAAAACATTTATTACATTTCTGATCACTCAACTTCTTTCTCAGCAGAGATTTACCAAATACCTCCAAAAGATAAGCTTGGGAACTAAAACTTATAGCTTTGCCATATACTAAACTCATGGACCTAACAGCGACACATTATTATTTCTTTCACATCCTCTCCCCAGGTAACTCCTCCATGTTCCACAGGTAATAATTATCTGTCTTTTTTCATCCCACAGAGCTAACAACTTGAATACTTCCAGCCTTGCTAGCAGCTTGTACTGTCCCACTGCTAAAACCACCCCGTCATTGTTTCTCAAACTGTACATTAAATGAACATAATTAAATTAAACAGAGCAACTATTTTCAAC
Organism: Mesitornis unicolor; assembly: GCF_000695765.1. Taxonomy (NCBI): domain Eukaryota; kingdom Metazoa; phylum Chordata; class Aves; order Mesitornithiformes; family Mesitornithidae; genus Mesitornis; species Mesitornis unicolor. Next base: position 2,333 of record NW_010208379.1, on the reverse strand, counting down.
ATGTAGTGGGTTTTTTAGTTTTGAAGAAATGGTTTTGTTCCCAGGAATCGGTTTATTTTTCCAACATCACTTGCTTACAAAATTCAACATGCATGCACACACATATCTAACCAACCATATATGATGAAGACTTACGAATATATATTTGCACATTATAATGTATGTACGTATATGCATATGTATGTATTTTACATGCATATATATGTGTAAAAACTCTTAATACATCTTCATAAAAACTTTGCCTTACAAAATCATTAAAATAATTTAAAGATTACATTAACACATCTCACAAATGTACTGGTTTAATAGGCTAGAAGAGATAAAAATAATTAAAAAATGGGACTGTGAAAAATAAAGGTCTCATCTTCTCTGGAGGAGGACACTATTCCTGATACGAATTTGCCTCACGTATTTTAAACCTCCAGAGACAAAGATGCCTTACAGATTTTTCAAGTATTGAGCTGTGTCATACATAAGTTTTCTTGTCCCAAATCCTCAGAGTTATAAAGTATGCTGATTATTATTGTTCTATTTGTTAGGATTTGGAAAACTGTACCATCACTGCTCATAATAATCTTTCATACATTAGAAGGAGATTTTTTTTGCAATATTATTGACATGCAAATCTTTCAACCTTTCCATTCAGTACTAACAAACCTTCTTTCATCCTTAAAGTATCTGGTGCGGGTTATTGTTTGTCTCCTCTGGATGCCATCCAATTAATCTATTTCTTTCTTTAAGCTTAATGCTCAAGACCAGGCAAAAGACTTCTGTGACATCCCATCCTCTGACAGAAGCTCAGTAGCAACTCCCATGTGTCGTAGATTACATTCCTGTCTGCTCTTTCATATAAAAAAGAATCCCATCATTACTTAATTTCAATTTGTGGTCTTTTCTAACATGAAGATACATTTATGTACTACTGCTGCCTACACATTTCGTATATAAACATTTGATTCCTCATTTCTAAGTTGTAATAGCTAGCATTTGTTTTTATTGAACTTCATCTTACTGATTTCAAAGCATTCCATCAATTTATCTATCTCATTTTGAATCTGACACTAAGAAGTGCATCTTCCTATCACCACAAAATGAGAAGAATGCTATCTATTCCAAACAGAGGATCTTTTCACCATTCTCTAGTCACATCTAATTATACAAGTGAATCAAATGGAATATACAGTCCTCTAACTGTAATGAATTTTGTGATCAAGGTTGAGTCCATGGAACATACAGCTTCTAAATATGGTACATATAATGTAATATACATATTCAAACTTTTCCCAAAAGTGCTTATATAGCACTGGAAAGCAAATTGATATTGAACACTTTAACAAAAAAGATAATTCAGTATACAAAGGAAAAAACATTTGTAAAGGAGAAGAAAATAAACTCATAAAGTGCAGATTATGGCAAAGAAAAGAAGCAGTTATGACTTTCTATGACATGGAAACACACTGCAAAACAAAAACTGACAAATAATCCCCAGTAAAGACAAAATGACACAATAATTAAAAACATACAAACACCAAAACCTTCCTTCCAGGA
>NW_010208379.1:0-754 GCF_000695765.1 Mesitornis unicolor | reverse complement strand
AGCAGGAAAAAGTGGAAGTGTAACAATTGGAGAAAGAAATTTACCTGAATATAAGGGTATGGTAAAAGATTTCTGAACTGCACAGGGCAAGGATGGAGAATAGATAAGTAGATCAAATATCAAAAGAATGCATATAAATACCACATAAATTATGTCTTCCCAGTGAGTGCAGTATACTGCAATAAACATGCCCCCCACCCTAAATCCTATTCAACATCTTAATTTCAAATCTCCCAAAACATCATTTAAATATTATTTATCTTTATTAAATCTCTAAAAGGTAAATAAAGTTACTACTGCTTTACAAATGGATTGTCAGAGACAGTGTGACTTGTCACAGTCTCACACAATGAATGTGGAAGGATCAAATTATTTCAAATCCCAACCCTTTTCCTCATCTATAACTTCATCCTTCCTCTCCACTTCTCCAAGTCTTTTCGGAAGACTGACACTAACAACACCACCTACAGCAGCAAATTCTGTTTTCATGGTGTGCCCTCAGCTGTCCCACTAGATATGCAAACAGAGTAATAAAATCCAGCTTTTTTGGAGTAAAAGACCAGCTGAGAAAATTATTTTATAGGTGGATAGCTGAAGCTTGGCAGTATCAAAACCAGATGTATATACGTTCTGCCAGTTTTACTATACATAAGCCAAATGGATTCCAAACACTCCAGCTCATATTCATGGCAAAACATTAGTTAACTCAATCAACAGTAGAATTAATGCATCTGGGCAGGAACAACCCCAGGTT
>NW_010208378.1:4455-5042 GCF_000695765.1 Mesitornis unicolor | reverse complement strand
AAAGATGTTAAACAGGACTGGCCTCAAAACCCAGCCCTGGGGAACAGCGCTTGTGACTGGTGGCCAAGTGGATTTAGCTCCATTCACCACAACTCTCTGTGCTCGCCCAGCCAGCCAGCACATATGTGATAACATACCCGGTGGATTACTCTCAGCAGTCATTGCTTAAGATGTCCCTTTATGTCTCCAACACTCATTTCCTACCCCGCTGCACAGTCATTTTCTCTCCTCCCTCCTGCTGTCTGCTTCAGCTTCTGAGGAAATTGATTTTCTCTCTTTCCCAATGCCACGGTGACTCAGTGTTTTACCAGCTTTTCTGGTGGTTCATTTTATTCCACTTCATATGACGTATCGATCTCTGCCACCCATTTTCTGAGCTCTAAAGAGTGAGGTTATGGGTTTGCTATATGCGTGGGCATGGGTGACATCCTGTGAGAAACAAGCTGGTGTCCCTGCTCATCGCCTCACGCATGCAATGCCACCATTACAGCGTTCAGTGGGGTGCCAACTAAAACTCCTGGCGCTGTGTCCTAATCCTGGAAATGCCCGTTGCACAAGTTGGCTGGAAGTGGTTTTATAGTGGTATG
>NW_010208378.1:0-4424 GCF_000695765.1 Mesitornis unicolor | reverse complement strand
TCCTGCTGCTCCCAAAATGACAACGCTCGGAGTCCTTCCCTCTTCTAATCCTTCTGCGTTTTATGTATTTATTATTTACTTATATCTTCCCAGATTATTTTTATATAAGTCTGGGTTTATGGAGCTGGTATTCTTGCTTTCCTTCTTTTTTTAAAGGTATATTTTCTTTCTCAATCTGAAAGAAAACCACCTATCCTATCCCATAGGAACATCTCCCCACTAGGTCAATTTTACACGACTGTGGTCTCAACCTCCTCCTCCTGACGTGTTCATGGACGTGCCCTTGTGCTTTGTTCCCATACTTGGCAGGTTGCGACTCACCAAGTTTTATTTTCATAGTATTTCTTCGTCCTTGTTTTTCATGCTCTGTGTTCCTCCCAGTTTCGGGCCACCTTGCATGCCATTAGAATACATCCCTCCTAAACAGCAATTCAAAGAGGCAAAGCAGCCTCTTTCAGGAGAAATTAATTCAATTGTAGAAATATATCTACGAACTATAGTTCTTTTAAGCCAACATCATATACAATGTGTCCAAAAATGGGTTAAAATAGCCCAGTTAATTGCTGTTAAGCATTCTTGGTCATTCTGAGGCCTCAGCAGCAATATATATATAATATATATATATAAAATGCTGCTGCTGTGCTTCCCTGTTATTTACAATACAACAGATTGATGCTCATTTGATATTTATCTTGCTAAGAAAGAGCCAACAGTAAATATTACCACATACCATCCCAGGCACTGCAGGAAAAAATATCAAAATGGGAATATGAATGGGAAATTAGGATTTCTTGCCACTTGAAAACGAAATGGTAAAAAGGGAATTGCTGCAGATTTAATGAACAAATAAGATTTCTTTTCCCAGTGTAAGGAGTCTTTACACAGTGCTACAGAAAGGGCCTCACTGGCATAGGAATTTCTGCATTTAAAGCTGTATATACATGATCATATACAGAGCAGCTCCAGATATCCTACAGGAATCCCAGCCCAACTTTCACAGAGTATTTTAAAGGCCATCAGGCTGGCAGTGGAAGCAGAAATGCTGGCTCTTATTCCAGAAATGTGTGCTCTGTCCTATATAACGATTAACAGCTGCATCAAATATAAAACCAAAATCAATATCCCAAATTTAGAGCACCGCAATGAAGCTGTAGAGCTGAATGAATCATCTTTCCCCAAAAGCTGGGGTGATATAAATCTTACCGAAACTTTGCTGCATGTGGAATATCCTCCGCTCTGAAGCAAGACCAGCATTGCCCACACACTTGTACTGGGAAAGGCGATTACTGGGAATCGCTTGTGCAGAGGTCCAGGTAAAGAAAGAAAACCCATGAATTTACTATTTGCTGGTCAAACATAAAGAAGAAAAGGAAAAAAGTCGTCTGCTCTTTTAAAAGAGAAAGTGATTTTTTTAGTGAAACAGACTGCTTTTGGGTCAAGTGTTGTATTTTGTTTGATTTAAAGAACGTAATTTTCATTTCAGGTTAAAAAAAAACCATTAATTATGAAACACGGCTGCTTTCAAAAATGTCTGAAATGAGACATCAAGTGGTTTCTGAAACAGATACTTGAGTTCCTTCAATATCAGTGTGAATACCATCGCACCAGCCAGTTTTAATGTTGTTTTAGCATGTAACCATGATGACTTGTGAGATCCAAACCAGAGCATCAGTGAACATGAGCCACTTAGTGAAGAGCCAGACACAGCAAAGTATCTCCAGCCAGAATCAGCGGCATAAAAGCCAGTGTTTAAAAAAAAACCTGCAGAAACTAAACAGAGCTCTTAAGAGTCAGTAACACTTCATCTGGAAACGAGCAGGGTTGGCAGCTGCTGTGCCTTTATCTTCAAAAGAGTGCTTATTGTGCACAAAGGAATTGAAACACAAGTTCGTCTGAAACAAGTAAACCCTGGGTTATTTGGAAGAAAAAAAAGGGAAGGGGAAGGGGAAGGGAAAAGGGAAAAGGGAAAAGGGAAAAGGGAAAAGGGAAAAGGGAAAGGGAAAAGGGAAAGGGAATAGGGGAAAGGGGATAGGGAAAAGGGAAAAGGGAAAAGGAAAAGGGAAAGGCGAAGGGAAAGGGGAAGGGGGAAAGGGAAAGGGAAAGGGAAGGGGAAAGGGAAAAGGGGAAAGGGGAAAGGGAAGAGGGAAGGGGAAAGGGGAAAGGGAAAAGGGAAGGGGAAAGGGGAAAGGGAAGGGGAAGGGAAAGGGAAGGGGAAGGGGAAGGGAAAAGGGAAAGGAAAAGGGAAAGGAAAAGGAAAAGGGAAAGGGAAAGGGGAAGGGAAAGGGAAAGGGAAAAGGGAAAAAGAAAGGAAAAGAAAGAAAAGGAAGAAAAAGAGAAAAGGAAAATAAAAAGAAGAAAAGGAAGAAAGAGAAAGAGAACAAAAGAAGGAAAAAGAAAGCCCCACAACCCATGCAATGTTGTTTCTGTGCCCTGGAGGGCCAGTCTGTGCAGATCTCTGTGCAGAAGGAAGTGGGATTTCCACAGCAGAGCAGGAGACAGCCATTAGTCAATCCTTGGCTTCACGCTGGGCCTTTCAATGAAACAAGGGGAAAAGAAAATGAATTACATGCAGATATCTGCAGGCAGTCTATTCAGCGCTCCGCAACTTGGGCTCTGCCAAAAGACTGAGGGATGGAGGCAGATGTTGGGAAGAGAAGCTGCATTCTCTAAAAATCGGAGATTGTCATTTTTACTGAACAATTTTCCCAGTCAGGTGGGATTTGTTAGAGCTTATGGGAGATAAGGCTTGGAATAGCGGCTCATTATAATCATAATTCATGAAATCCTAGGAGTTGTCTGAATTGGGGAGCTAATAAACATTAATGTTCACACACTGAATCCTCATTAGCAGTTCTGCAGGCAAAGGGACCTTCCTTCACCATTTCAAGCTCTGAGTTTTTCCAGTAACCCATCAAGGTCCAAGCCATATCATACTGGGATTACTTTACTTCCCGGAGATATCCCCTGTGGAAGCAATTCCCTTGTTTTAACTTACACGTGTATTTACCTTTTAATTCATCTCAGCTGTACCATGGCTTCCTATGTAAGACAGGACCTTATTTGCTTTACACTCAGTAAGTTGGGTTTTTTTTCATGAAAAATGCCAAGTATTAAATAATTTTTTGAAACTAAAAAAGGGGAGAACCTCACAACCTCATTTCCAGAGACTTAAAGCACTTATTTCAACATTCCACGAACGATTACCTCGATGGAGTATTCATTCATTCAGAAATCCTGCTGACTACAAAGTTTGGCAAGAAACAGGAAAGGCGTTGGGTTTTTTGCACATGGACAATTTCTGGTCCTGTCGTTCAGGCCAGAGACCACGGCAACATTTTGCCCCCTGTTACAGCCTATGCTGTGGTCACTGGTTAGGCCTGGGACACAGCAGGGGTTTTCAGAGGCGGTGTTTTTTATTCCTAAGGAATATAAAGATCTAAAGGATATAAACATATAAAAATACATGGCTAGAAACAAGCAATTTCTGTTCACTCATCAAATAAAATCAAGGCATAGATTAATACCATCGACAGGCACATCTCCTCTACCCCCTCTGCTACTCTCCCTTCCTTATCATTTCTGTTTTCTCAGTGTAAAGCAGGAATTTCCAAAACAAACTGGATGATATTCCACCTATATGAGCCACTAACCCTCCCTGAGGCACCAACAGAAGAATTTGATTACCGTGCAGTGATTTACAGCCGAAGGACTGCAGTGTGATTCAAGCCTAACGACGCGCGTCTCAGATGGTTTCTGCTTCGCTGCTGGCTCTCTAGCAGTGGTGCTGGGACTACTTACCAAACCACAGCATTGCCTCATAGGCCGGTGTCCTGGGACACACATCTTACAGGAGCTGAAGCATTCCCAAGTCTTGCTGGACACGGCTCCGAATCCTTCCTGTAAGAAATGGAGATCGGTGGAGAATTATTTCATCACTCTGCTCGTGCTGGAAATGGACTTGTGTTTTTACAACAGGCGGGTATTTGACATCCAAGGCTGCTGGGTGTTCATTGCCAGGTATATTTTTGGTAGGTATTCAAGTGATTTTTCTCTCCTGCTAGAAAGAAGGACTATATTTTGTGATGCTTATAATGTAGGCCCCTTGAAACAAAATCTGGACCCTCCTCTATGGCACCAAAGCACCCTACACCACACCAGGCACCCAGGCTGTGTTTTGGGGAGTGCTTTAAGCCACGGTACACTGGCAGCACCACTGAGGGAAGTTGTTCTTCACCCCTGCTGAGCCTCCTGATGCTGCTGCACGCAGCCCCCTCCTGGGACCTCACGCTGTTCTGCAGTGAGAGAAACGAGCCAGCAAAAAAACAGCTTTGTTCAGGGTTGGTTTTTAAGCTGGTTCACTTAGAATCACAGAATATACTGGGTTGGAAAAAAAAAAGCTGATCCAGTCCAACCCTGCAGTGAGC
>NW_010208377.1:4952-9276 GCF_000695765.1 Mesitornis unicolor | reverse complement strand
TGGCGGCTTTTTCCTTTTCTTCCTCCCCAGTCTCCGCGCTCTGCTCGCTCTCCTTCCTCTCTCCGTCCTCAAAGCCGTCGCCTCTCATGTTTTCACTGTCGAAATCATCATCTGGGGGTGGAAAACCAATTTTAAGCCAAGTTCCAGCACTGAGCCATCAGGGCAGACCCCCGCTCTCCATCCTCCCTATTTTCTGCCCCTCAGGACCGGGTTTCCAGGCGATGCCGGTGCCGCTCCGAGGTGAACGGGCAGCAGGGACGCTTGGGAGATGCTGCCACCTCCTGCTCGGGCCCTGCCGCTGCACCACGGGGCTCAGACATCCACAGTCGCTTTTCCCGACAGGTTTTCTTCTCACTGCGCCCATCATCCTGTACTCCGGGCACTGGGGCTGCCTTCAGTCTTATTAAAAGCAGGTTTTTTTTTTAAACGGACGGCCCTGAGGAGTGAAACCAGGCTCCTTCACTGCCATCAAGGTTCATTGACATCACTTACTTGGTTTATACCAGCTCAAAATTAAACCTTCCCTACCTACAGGCTGAAGCCACCGATGATAACTACGCTGCGGCTTCAGATACAAACGAATTCTGCCGCTGTGTGGTAGTGCAGAGGATGCAAGAGGGGCCAGAAATGCACATGCCTGGTACCTGGGAGTGGGGCGCTTTGTTTCCGTGCCTCGGTCTGTGTTTCAGAAAGGGGAATTGGGGAATTTTTATATTTACGGGGTGCAAAGGTCAGAATGACAACTACCTTGAAGAGAGTAATCCGTTGTTTCTTGTTTTCTTCTGTTCAGCTCTTCAATGATGCTTTTGCTCACATCATCTAAGGCCTGAAAGTGATACAGCTTATTAAGAAAAGCTCTAGAAATGCAGTTATGTACCTAAGATTTTTCTGTTTTCTTTTGCTCTCTGCTATCCCTGGTCCTTTGCTACCATCAAACTCTCTACAACAACGATCTGCTTCATCTCTTCCCGCAGGCGCTGCTGCCTGTTCGTACTCCTCAGCAAACACCTCCTCCCCTGAAGGTGTCATCTCTCTCACAGTCATTGTTCTCTGGCAGCAGAACAAGCCCTGCCTGAGCTCTGGATGCCCAGGAGGGCTCACCACGGGTGGGTGTCCTGCTCTGAGTGTTGCCTGGGAAGCTGGGTGTCATCTCTGGGATGCATTTCTCTGGGATGTTTTGAAGAGGTCAGAGAAGGGGGTAGCTGTGATCAGCAGCTGTTGGCAACAGAGCACAGAGAAGGCCGTGCTGTTTTCTGTGTGTGAGATCCTTGCCCCAGGGAGGTCAAAAGAAAATTTTCCCTTGACCCGAGCAGGGCCAGAGCTTCACCCTTCTACTGGATCATGAACTGGGGCTGTTTCCATAACTGCTAAGATGTAAACTGGGCTAGAGGCTGCATCCCCCTACACCCCAGCTGTGCAGTGATGTTTTCTCCACTCACAGGACACTGGACAATAGTTACAGCCAATGTGCTGGTGCTGCCCCAAGCTCACAGAATCACAGAATCACAGCACGTTAGGGATTGGAAGGGACCTCCAAAGCTCATCCAGTCCAATCCCCCTGCTGGAGCAGGAACACCCAGATGAGGTTGCACAGGAAGGCGTCCAGGCGGGTTTTGAATGTCTGCAGAGAAGGAGACTCCACAACCTCTCTGGGCAGCCTGGGCCAGGGCTCTGTCACCCTCACTGAGAAGAAGTTTCTTCTCCAATTGAAGTGGAACCTCCTGTGTTCCAGCTTGTGCCCAAGAAGCTCCTCTTCTCTTCGAACAACCCACGTACTTACAATAATGATGGCCTTTTGAGCATCTTCACTCTGAATAAGCTTTGCCTTCTCAAGTGCTTTTTCCAAGTTCATGACTGCAGACTGGTAATCCTTCAATTTTACTGTAACGGACCAATGAAAACATCTATTTTAACCCAAAATCAAGAGCACAATAATAGTTAATTTGAGATGAGAGGTCTTGACCTGCGCAGTTACGTTGGCTGTTAAATCAGAGATGTTTTCACAGTCAGGCTGTCTCCATCCTTAGAGCAAAATTCGTGTTCATGCCTTTACCTTGTGCCTGTGCCACCAAAATGGTAGCGTGGAGCTGCCACTCCACGTCTCCTTCCACATCTGCTGACTGCAGGGACTTCTGTCCGTAATTCTGGGCTGCTTCACCCTTATTCAGCTCCAGGCAGCATCGGCCGATTTCATGGAACAGCCAAGTCTTCTCCAGGCTGGATTTTGCCATTGGAATCTTCTGCTCCCAACTTCAAGCAGAGAATAAGAAAGACAAACACTTACTGAATTCACCGAATCTCACCAGGTGCAGTTACAGTTTCAACCGCTGATTTTATAAACGTTAAACCATGCTAATAGTATGACAAATGTCACAGCCCCCCTTGCTAGCAGTATGATTAAACAAACTGTAAAGACTTCATATATTCAATTCAAAATACAACCGTGCGCCTTTTCTGTCACTAATTGTACATACGTGTCGATAGCTTGCTGGAATTTGCCGATTCTGGCATAAACTTTGCCAATGTTGTGAAGGGCTCTGGATATGGCATCTGGCAGGTTGCTGCGTGGATAAGAGAAAGAAATGACAGCAGCTGGAACCGTCGTGTTCCTGGTACAGTCTGTGTGTCTGCAGCCTGGTAGGGTTTCTCTGTGCACAACGCGACCTCAGGCTGTGCGGAGAATGAGAGGCAAAGGCCCAGTGCCAGACTGTTCTGTGTGAGCAGGTAACTGCACCTCTTGGGTAAATATTCTAACTCTGCCATTGGGGTTTGAATACAAATGCTTTTAAGAGAAAATGTAGCAGGAAACTCATGCAATCTAGAGCCTGGCCTTCCTGAGAAGGAAGTGTATACCAGAGGCTGAGACTGGGACCTGTGTTCTCTTCTGCTTTGCTCCAGCAGAGATCTAGGTGTGCTATGGGGTCTGGGTCCTTTAGAAATCTGCTTCGGTCTCTTAATTTTTGAAATAGTCAAGCTAGGAAGTCACTGGAGACCACGACACTGGGGCAGAGTCTGGGTGCCTCGCCCTGTTAGATCTCCAGGTGAGCTTTACAGTATTACCTGATGACCAAACACCTTAACAGGGAACTTTCCTCTGTACATCGAATCTTTCCCCATCCGGCTGAACTCAGCACTTACTTCTGCCTGGCAACTGCCAGATCCATCTTATAGCTTTGCAGAGCTGCCTTCATCTGGCCCATCTCGAACTGAGCATTCCCAATGCAGCTGTGGAGGTTTCCGATCAGTTCGTTCTTGTTGGGAACTGCATCGTCCGACCACTCCTGTATTGTTTTCAGCACATGCTCAGCTTTCTTGCAGCTTTCTTCAGGGGCGTTGGCCATCAGCACTAGAGATAGAGGGAGGTTTAATGCAGGTATGTGGACACATCGATATGGGGAAAACTAAATGCAGTTGTGTGAGCCTCAGACAGAGCTTAGAGCTCCTAACTCTTCATGCATCTACTACACTCCTCTCTCCTGTATCCAAGAAATCTGCCCTGGGAGCTGGTCCTTCTGACCTCTGCCTGGCACGACTGGAAACCACCTTCATCACAGCAATGGTATTTTTGAACTACAGAAGTTCTTGACTTGAGCATCCTCTCAAAGAACTTCTCATTACCAAACCAGCCAGAGGCATTCACTAAGCATGCAGCAGTGTCCTGCCTGGCTCTGGTATCTGAGTGGTGTCCTGAAAACCAAACAGCAAGACCTCGGGTACAGAAAAAGCTGAGGAAATAAGGTGTTGGATTCTGTATCATAGAAAGCGTTGGGAAAGGTGAAGAACACAAAAGCAACTACTTTCCCCAGACTGCCTACTGCTGCTCGTGGATACTTGCACTGCTTCTGTTCATCTGGTCTGTAATCACCACAGCAAATAATTACAGGTGCCAATCACCGTTTTCCAACTGCTCCCAGCAGGACACCTACACATGTCGATGTCCTCCATACTCTTCATGATGTATCTGCCAGGCTTATAATTACAGGTGCCAATCACCGTTTTCCAACAGCTCCCAGCAGGACACTTACACATGTCGATGTCCTGCATACTCTTCATGATGTATCTGCCAGGCTCCTCCAGTTTCCGTTTCTTGTCCTGGGTCCACCTTTGCTGCCTGAGCTTGTGCTCTCTCACGCGGGCATAAATGGGCTTCTGCTGCTGCCAGAACTCACTGCGCGTGTCCAGGTAGGAAATGCCACTCAAAACCAGCTCTGCTACCTTGATCCCCTGCTTTGTGCTGCTCTCCATCAAATCTGGAAATAAGATGGTGGATTTTATTAGCTAGGAGTTATTAATGTGCGTGATGGATGAAGCCGCAGTTCAGCAG
>NW_010208377.1:4245-4937 GCF_000695765.1 Mesitornis unicolor | reverse complement strand
TTTCTGCTCTAGTAGAGTGAATTCTAGAAATTCAAGTCCTCAGTGCTGCTTAGAACTGAGGGATTAGGGGGAAGTTATGAAAATCCCCTTGCTGTGACCCTTGGTGTGTTTTGGTGACCCAGAGCGGTGTTCCCAGCCCCTGCAGTTGCTGCCTTCCCTGCTGACAAGAAGGGGCCCAGATAATGAGGGGCAGCTGATGGGAGAGCCCCAACCCCCCGGCCAAAACGACTGCATGGGGCATTTGTACCGAAATGGCACTTGAAAAGTGTGGATTAGATTGCAAGATGGCAATTGAGGTTTTTACAGGCCTGGAAAGCAGATAACCCACATGTATTATTAATGCTAGTAACACTATAAAACCTGTGAGTAGACTAAATTCTCCAGAAGTCTCTACTTCTGGGTAACGAGTTCCCTAGAAAAACGACTAAAGGGGAATCACCTTTCTGCCTAGTTCTAAACTAAGATATTTTCCCGAATCCTGCATATTGATCTTAATGGCATTTACAGTGAAACCACAAATGAGTAACAATCTTATGAGCCATGCTTTGCACTTAATGCAAGTGTTAGTGGAATCTATTGTTATGGCAGAAGTTAAGTAATTTGTAACGATGCTGTTTCAGCTTTTGATTTCATCAGCACAGATTGCTCGGGGTTGATTTATTGTTCATTATAAAAGCCTCCCATCTAATAGG
>NW_010208377.1:0-4226 GCF_000695765.1 Mesitornis unicolor | reverse complement strand
CTCGCGCTCAAAAAATCCCCCCCAGCCCCCTGCCTCTCTCATGCCCACTGCAAGTGATATGTGCTCTGTGTGTGAGCTCTGGTACAAACAGGGAAGAGTAGCCACAGGGATAGAAAAGAAGAAAAAAAAGAACCTGCTTGGAAGAAGCATTTAGTTAAGTACAATGGAGAAAGACCTTCATCCTTGAGCAGCTTTTCCAGGTAGATCTTGTCATCATAAAACTCCCCCAGAAGCTGACGCTCTGTTTTTTGATTCCTCGCAGGCTTTCGTGTCCATTTTTGGTCCTTAGTCGATTTGAGTTGGAGTTTCTGGTTTGCATTTTTGCTCTACAGTGAAGAAAAAAAAAAAATCAAGGAATTTGGGGAGATCAGTGGGTAACACCAGAATCAGCAGAATTCTGCTTACGCTCCATATGAGCCAACTTATTTTTTAAATAAAAGCAAAAAGTCAGCGTCTCGCCAATTGCTTTGGTCGTGAGCAAGACACTTTGCACCCAGCTGCGCTCCCCAAGAACAGGAGGGGGCACTGGAGTAAAAGCAGGCATCAGCTGTGCCCCAGTTGTGCCCTGGTTGTGCCCCGGTGTCTTGCTCTGTTTGGAGGGCTCTGGTGAGCACTGGGGGGGACGTTACAGCTGTGGGAAAGGCAGGTTCACAGCCAAAGAACCAGAGGGGTTCTGGGTACATCAGGGGGTACTTCAAGGGTTTCACATCCAAAACCACAACAGTTACAATGCTCATCTCAGGCCTCTTTGTAGCAATTATGTTTAGGCCTGAGTAACTCCAGCTGAGAGAAGCGACGAGCATTCACTGCCCTGACCTCAAAGGGAAACGTGGCTTGGCATCTTGGAGGAACAAGGCACCACCTCAACGGACCACTCCAAAATGAAGCAATTGAGAAAGTGTCCACTATCAAAAATGTGAACCTTAAACATCAGGTAAAACCAAGGTCAATATTGTAGATAAAGGTACCCTGGCTCCCACCTCAGAGCTGTTACTCATTAGCCATCGATCAGCATGGCCCAACAGGAACAGTCGGGTGGGAGAGAAATGTCGCTGGGCTTTGTTTCTCCCTGGTTGATCCCCCCGCCCTTCTGCTTTCTCCTTTATTCTTAGCGTAGCTTGAGCCAGAACTACATTAAAAGCCAGTGCATAAATACTCTTAGAACAGATCAGTGTGCTTCCTGTGCTCAGAAAGCTTTTCACTAGACCAGCCGTATCCCCATCCGTGCTGCAGAAACTATGAATCCTTTAATGCCTATTTCAGAACATATCAGCATTATAACATCTGTACTTGGCTTCCAAAGCAAGAGCTCTTCAGCCTGTACCTCTGCCTGCCTGCTTACGAAGCACAGATCCTCTGTATTCTGCAGTTTAACTGAGGATGGACCTGCAAACACAGAGAAAATACTTGTTAGTGTTCAAGAACAGCAGTGCAGAGGCTTTAGATATAAAATGACCATAAATGTGCCAAGCCTATAATGTCCTGTTCAAGATAAAGCTTTCTACTGATTCTTTCATATGAAACACGTGGATGTTGGTGTGTTCTGTAAGCAGGAACATGGCTCACAGACGCAGCTCCTCTCGGGATTCTAATTGCTGTTTTCTCATGGCACCAGGGGGCTCCCATCACATCGCAGATTTCCTACGGAAACAGAGGCAGGAGAAGGGCAAGTTCTGCGAGACCAGAGCTGCAGCCTAAAATACCAGGAGAGCTCATTAGCACGGGGACCTCCAGCAAGCCAGGACTATTTAAAAGGTTTTGTGCACTGACGTTAGGGCACAGCTCCCATGTCATTTTCACTCTGACATCCAGTTCCAGTATTCAGATGGTGCTCTGGCAGAGCAGGTAAGAGTGAAACCACGCTTTGTTTTCGGCTGGTCAGAAGGAAGGAAGGAGGCTGTGTGCTGTTACAGAAGGGTTTCCTTCAGCGGGGCGGCTGGGCCGAGATCAGCAATGCGGGTATCACAGAGGCGTTTCTGGATCTGCCAAGCAAAGCAGGTTCAGGAGAGCAGTGCTGGGGATATGCCCTGTTAATGTGTGCATTTCCCAACTATTTAAACATCTAGATAAAATGCTAACGTGTTTCCTTGCTTCTTTTCCTCTGCATCTAGGAGCTATTGCTTGATTTAAAAAAGTTGTCTTGGTTTTTAAACTTCGTTTGCCTACAGCCCAGATGCTTGAAGGCATTTGAAGCTCTTAGCTCAGTCTATCAAGCATGGCAAGCATTTCAACCGAGAGCTGCAAAGACATCTAGGCACTGGTACTAAGCTAAGAAAGCAGCAGTAATGGAGGAAATCAAGGCGGATCTGGAAACTTTCCTTGTTTTTTAAAGAAATAAAGAATTTTAAATAAATATTCAGGCTTTTAGGCAGCTGGGACGTGAAGTTAATCTGTGACGCTGGAGGTTGACTGAAGTTTTGAAACCAATTTCAGGGTGAGTAAGGCACTTGAATATCCCCAGGCTCAGGCTCCGTGCGTGGGCACGCAGGACGTGTCGTGCCCTGCGCAGGCACTGGCTGTGGCTCCGCTGCGGCAGCTCCTGACCGGCCGGGCGGGTTTTGCAGCACAGGCTGCTCCCTGCACGTGTCCGAGGTGGCAGCCCCGCTGCGGTGTCGGTGTGCTGGGAGCGGGCACGCGTCCTGCCCATGCTTGTCTGCGCATGGAGCGTTGCTAAGTGGAAAACTAAGGGAAAAGGGACGAGTTTTCAGTTTGCTTTGAACATCACTGGGTCCTTGGCCTTTCCTGTCTCCTGCAGGACTCGGTTCTGTGATCTGTGCCAGAAATGATGAAAGCAGTGCTCCATTGCAATAGTCAACAGTTTCACTGCTCTTACGCAATGTAAATTGGAGGAAAGTCAGGATCTCGGGAAGGCCAGTCCCAGGCAGCAAGGCACATTTCATTACGAACCTTGAATATGAGGATAAAGATCTCAAAATGGATTCAGTAATCAGTAGGGCTGTAAGGGGATGAGCTGCTTTGTTCTGTATTACCTAGAACATTTTCATGGTGACTCTGGAAATTTATGTCACGGTTTTCTTATATAATTGTAGTTATTAGACGCTGTGTCTGAATAGACATTCAGCCCAACAAAGAAGAAGAAAAAAAAGAGGAAGAAGAAGAAAAGAAGGAGGCTGTGTTCTTTTTGGTGCTTCCTGGTTTCATCTGACAGCAGCCACTGAGCACGTGAATGCAGATGGAAAGGGGTCCTTGGGTCCCTGGCAGAGCTGATTTGCCATCAGCTGCCCAGGGCACAGCTTCTGGCTGGGTTTGTAGGAGCAAGAAATAAAACATCTTACTTCCGATGCAGTTGACAATCGCCTCCTGGGATTTCTCAATACCCAGCCTGAACTTCTGCAGTTCTGGACGCAGTCTGTAGCCTCGGTGGTAAAACACTAGCGCAAATTCAAAATCACCCATGGTATAGAGTGTCTCAGCTTTTTGGTAAAGTCCCTAAAATGACATTTGGAAAAGAAAAAGGAATAAATAAGAGAGAGGAAAAAAAAAATCAGAGATCTCATTGAATTCCCCACTAAGCAAAAGTGAGAGCCCTGTGCTATTGCAATGTGCACACAACCAAATCCAGCCCTGGATCTGTCTCAGCTGTTTCCTGAGCACCTCTGCTTCTTTGGGGCAATGAAGATGCCACGGGTGTGTTCAGTGTTAGCTGGTTCTGTGCTGTCTGCCAGACCCCGCAGGCCCACACGGGTAAAAGACCAGTCCTCAGCCACCCCAGACCCAGACCACTTTGTGCTGTTTACCTTGGAGAATGTTTTGTCGTTTTGCAGAGAAGCTTCAGCATCTTTCAGAGAATTCTCTGTGTCTCCAAGTTTCAGGTAACACTTGGAGCGAGCAGCCAGGCCATACTTGTCTCCTGCTCTCAGCTTCAGTGCCTGAAACACAGCAGACGTGGGGACATCGTCAGTGCCGGGCTCAACAGCACAGACGTGTCCAGGCACAGATGTGTGACTGAACCTGCTCTGCCCCTGTGTGGGGCTTGATTGTGGGGGAACATCAAACCAGAAGGATAAAGACACCATTTTCACTGCAAAAAATAGTTTTTGATGTTCCCTCTGCTGCAGCCACCCCCTCTCTCCGTGCCAGAGGCCTGACACCAGACAGGGGCTGTACCTCCCCGCGCTGCCCCGTGTGCCACCTCCCTTCGTGCTGTGACCTCCGGGTGCCCTTAAGAACACTTCCCTTCACGCCACCACCTCGGCGGGCCACAT
>NW_010208376.1:0-5739 GCF_000695765.1 Mesitornis unicolor | reverse complement strand
ACCCCGTTGTCTGTTTTTTTTTCCCCTGTTTTCCTCATTAGTTCTTTTAATTGTAGAACTTTTCGCCCCTCGGCTGTCCTTGAGACTAAACGCCTTACAGACAGGGGAGGCTTTTCCTTAAAGCCCTGACCCTCAGACCCGATTATATGACGCTGCTTTTGTTTCAGTGATGTGGTTTTATTATTGCCCGGGTGAAAGCTTGAGAGGCTCAAAACCTGTGTCGAAACTAAAATAAAGTATTCTTATATTTGATTTGCTGAACCTGCTAGTTAAACCTCCTCCGTCGCATCATCTCCCGATTATTATTGGGGTTACGCTTGCTAAGAAACTGCCGGTCAGCATGGGCGCTTTTAATTTAGCGTTGCCATTCCCAAATAATCCCATGATCTGCTCATAGATCTGCTTTTTCCTCTTCCTCTGCCCGCCCCCTCCTTCCCCTCCCCAGCCAGTTTCCCCGCTGACATTAAGTTCCCGTGCTCTGAAATGACTCCAGTTTACTTCATCCCCACTGAAACACTACTAAATTTGCTTCTTTCCCTTGTTTGTTGGGATTGTTTGTGTTTGGGTTTTTTTGTGTGTGGTTTGGTTTGGTTTTGTTTTGGTTGTTTTTTGGTTTATGGGTTTTTTTTGTTAGCTGATTTGGGCTGAAAGCAAGAGGCTGACCAAGGCAGCAGATGCAGTGGAGAAGAGGGGGCCGTACATCATGAGCAAAGCTCCCTCCATTCACTCCAGGCTCCGTAAGTGATGCTCGGTGTCACCCCAGGTACTCTGCCAGGATGTGGGGAGTCACTGAAAGCCTTTTTATTCCTTAGTGTGATAAAACCATACAAAAAAAAAATTAAATGTGGAAAACCCATGGAGGTTTTCAGCTCTGCCCCTGTGCTTGGCTTTCAGAGCGGCAGCGCGAGTTGGCGAAGGCAGCGCTGCGAAGGCAGGGGCTGCTGGGGGGACCCGCACCGCACCGCCCCAAGCTGGCACCTAAAAGGTCTGATCCCGTTTTCCTTCTCCTGGCATGTGTTTTTCACATTCCCTGGGGAGACTGGGAGGAATAAATAAATTACTTTGGGACCTTAATGTGCTGACTCTGCGTTCAACATCCAGTGTAAGAAAAGAGAACGCTTTTCCTGCAAAAGTTGGAATTTGCTGAAACACGGCCATGGTCCTTCTTTTTGTTTTGGGGATGTTTTGGTGTAAAGGATTTGATCAGGTAGCCTAGATGGAGTTTATTTCTAGCTGGTGGTGGCCCTGGACAGTGCTTGGGTGGGAAGGGACATTCAGGACTGGGATTCCTGCCCTGGCTTTTCTGCTCGTGGCTGCATTTCCACACCAAAACACCCGTCGTGGGCTCGCTCCTCTGCTTTCTGGCAGGTCAGTGAAGTTTAACAAGGGCTACATGGCGCTCAGCCAGATGGTGGATGAAAACCTGGTCTCCCTCGATTCAGACAGGTGGGGACTTGGTGAATATCTGGGGATTTGGGGTTGGGAGGGTGTTGCAGACTCACAGCTGCCTTTTTTGGGGGGAATTCATTTTCCTTTTGGGATTCTACTTTCCTTGTAAAGCATCCTCACTTGCACTGCGTGCCTCTCAGCAGTAAAACTCTTCTGTTGTCCCAAATTTAACAAATCCTTTGGGGTTCTGCTGCCAGCTCCCTTTTTCCCCCACCCTCTGTGATTCCCTTGTCTGCATCCCAAGTGAAACTGCTGCTTCCCGGTCGCCTCTGACTGCTTCCTTCTTCTCCCAGTGACGGGGAACCAGGATCCAGATGTTCCTCAGGCTACTCCTCTGCAGAGGCAAGTCCAGGGCTTTGACCCCGACAGCACGGGTCCCCTTGTCCCCATTAAAGCCTCGGGGTCTCTACAGCGGGTGAAATGAAGCATCACCCTACAGGGCACGTATGAGCAGACCTCTGCTTCACCCTTTTCACCTAAAGCATCGTCCACCCCCAGACCCTGCAGCGGGGCAGCTGATAAGCTCCACCAGTGCGAGGGTGCTGCAGCTCTTTGCTCTTTTGTTTTTGTCTTCTCTGCTCTGGTTTTGCTGCTTCCCTATGTGCCAAGGCACTGGAGGGAGGATGCAATGCTCTTCATGCTTGCAGCAAGCCCTGGGACCTAAATTTTAATAAAACTGGGACTAATTTTAACCAATTCTGCCTCGTTTCCCACCCTCCAGCAAGTGAACCAGGACCTGAGCCGGCAGCTGCTGCAGGACGGGTACCACCTCGACGAGGTCCCCGATGATGAAGATCTGGATCTCATCCCTCCGAAACCCGTCGCCTCCTCTTCCTGCCCTTGTTGTTTCGGTGACTCTCTCCCCTGTGTGATCCAGTAGACACCGCTCGGCCGGGGCCGTGCAAGAACAGGTCAAACACCAGCACTTTCTGTGTCCTGTGGGATGGCTTTGTCCCGTGGGACGGGGACACAAGGACCAAATGATGCTGCTCGTCGTGAGCAGCAGCAGCCAACCAACCCCAAAGGGGTTTTCCTTACACTCAGCAATACCAGGAAGAGGTGGCACGGTGACGTTTAGGTGACCTGTCGCCTGGCTGGAGTGGAGAGGGAGGAGAGGCAGAGCTCAGACACCTCTCTGGGGTATAAAGGGAAGGAATTGGGAGGTGCAGCAGCAAACGCTTTTCTGTTTGTGTCACCTCTTCTTTTCCTCCTTTAAGTGAGGATCAGGACCTGGCCCTGGACACGGGCTGTCCTTCCTGATGAAGAGGTGGTTGATGGTGGGGTCAAACTGCTGTGGTGTGGGGCAGTTTTCTGCCCCTTTTCTATTTATTTTCGCTTTAGTGCCTCTTCCTCCCTGGCGGGCTGAGGCCAAGCCAGCAAGGTTGGGGTCGGCTGGCAGAGCTGCTTCGTTTACTGAGCTTGTGCTACTCGCAATTAATCGCAGCTGGGTTTCCTCCTCCTAAAACCTGGGCTGATTTGAACCAAAGATTGCAGCTCTGAGGGAGAAAATACGATGGGGTGGACCACACAGACCCCCGCAAGCTCTGCATGGCTCCTTTTGGGTGCGGATTTGGGGTGGCTGGAGTGTCTACCTGCTGCGAACCTTAAAAGCTGCCTTAAATCATGGTCCTGTCGTACTCCGGAGGACAATCAGCTTCTTACAAAGAAACCTTATTTAAATATTTGATGTCTAGAGACCTGAACTGGGCTTGTTTGTTTGTTTGTGGTTTTTTTGTATTTTCATTGTGGAATGGAGCACTCAATAAACTGGATCTCATTACTGGGAGCGTGTGTTGGTGCTGTGGCGGGGGGCTGAGCCCCGCTCCCCTCGCTTGGGCTTCTTCCCTGACCCAGGGCTTCTCCCCATCCTCCTCCTGCTCCCTACACCACGCTGCCCTGTGCTGAGGACAAAGTCACCACTTTATTCACAGCGCTGGAGGTTCTCCAGCTCCACTGCCCTGCCGAGCAGCCCCCTTTTACACCTGGGGTGCAGACCTTGGGCTTCCCTGCTGCTTCTCAGCGAGAGGGAAGGAGGGGGAAAAAAGTTAATAAAAAGAGTCAATGTATGTCATTAGCACCCAGGGAGGACGATGCTATGAGGAGGTGGCTCATGAGCTGCGAGGGAAAATGCTCTTCCTCTTGCCCGCCCAAGGAGTCAATTTGTGGACTTGTTCTCTACACATGGGGTGGGAGCTGTTTAGGGGGGCGGTTAATAGATGGAGAGGGCAACTTCCAAGCAAGGTGACTTTGTCCAGGCCAGTTTCTAGCTACTTGAATGTGGGAAGCATCCCGGGTCCCGCTCAGAGGAGGGATTTTTTTTTCAGCACCCCATCGGGTGAGGAGAGGTGGAGGGAGATGCTCTCGTTGGCGGAGATGAAGAGCACGGAGCCGCGCCGCAGACTCATTTCAGAGGCTGCAGCTGTGGAGGTGCCCACAGCCGTCCCTTGGATCACCAGCAAGATGCTGGCAGAATCCACAGCGGAGACCAGGTACAGCTTGATGGAGGCAGGGACCTGCAATGGAAAGGGAGTGGAGCTGGAGTCTCCTCCAGCTTCTCTTCTTTTTGGAGAACTGGAAGGGGACCGCCTGTGTTCCCATGCTTTGCTGGGCCCGGGCCACAGCAGCACAAGCCCAGGGACCTCAGCCTGGGGACCCCGGTACCTCGCTGTCACCGCTCACCTCTATCCTCATGATGGTGAAGTCTGGCACAGGCGGGTCGTAGAGGTAGACGCTGGGGTCGAGCTGGCTCTGCGCAGCCGGGAAGATCTTGGAGCTGCTGGGTGCCGGCGTGTAGTTGAGCATCTCGCACAAGGTGAGCACGTCGATGAATTTGGGGGTGAGCCCGGCGCGCACCGCATGCACGCCCGGTAGTCGGCGGGGACGAGACAACGCCGTCAGCCCTCCCCGCACCCCCAGCCCTCCCGCACAGCCCAGGGAGGGGGCAACCTTCTGCAGGAGACCGTGGCCACCCTGCGAGGTCCTGGGTGAGGAAAGCCCCCCATGATGCTCACCTCCGTGCAGGTAGGCGTGGGGCTCGTTGGCTCCCAGGAACATGGCCTCCCCCGGCTCCAGCCTCACCAGGTTGAGGAAATAAATGGTGAAGCAGCCAATGTCCCCCGGGTACTGGGAGTGCAGGCGCAGCAGCAGGTCCCCGTTGCTCCCTGACGTGTCCTTCCCTTCTGCCGCTGTGCGGGCAGAAACCAGACACAGTGTTGGGGAGGGGGGCAGAGGGGTGTCTCATCCCCTCCCCTAAATGCAGCCCCCAAAAGGACCCACCTTCCTGGGAGATCCTCTTCACCAGCATGTTGAGCTGGTCGACGAAGAACTTCTTCTCGCTCTTCATCAGGCGGGTGAAGCAGACGCGGAGGGCAGCCGAGACACCACGGGGGTCATCGCTGCCACTGCGCTCCAGCTGCTCTGCTGCCACCTCCCCAATCAGCGCCCGCAGCTCAGGGACACCTGCCAAGGGCAGCCAGAGCAAGTCACCCCTGGTGGCCACCACCATGGGGCAAACCCGGCATCCCCACCCTGAGGTAAGCACGGCTACAGTCCCCACCCTGAAGCCACCGCGGGGAGGGAAGGTGGCGTGGGGGTCTGCGACCGCCCTCCTTCGTCATCCTTACTCTGGAGGAAGGCGACGATCTCCTCCACTGGCCGAAAGCCACACAGGCCCTCAAAGGGGGTGAGAGCAATGGCCATTTCGGGCTTGTGGTTGGCATCAGGGTAGTGCTCGGGGAACTGGGCGTGCAGCTTCACCGCCAGCTCCTGGAGACGGGGGACAGAGGAGCTGGGTTACCTCCCTGGGGACATGGGGTCCAGCCGGGGCTACCCCCCAACACTCTGAGGGTCTCTTTACCTTGTTGGGGTGTGCTTGGATGGAGAGGGCGGTGTTGACCGACAGGACCTTGAAGAGGAAGGGCAGGCGGCCCTGGAAGGCGTCCTTCACCTTCACCCCCAGGCAGGCAGGGTTGTCAGCAATCCACTGGCCCAGCGTTTTTTGGGAGATGCGGTTATCCCGGATGATGGCATCACCACGGGGGTGTGTGCCCATCCAGAGCTGCGGGAGAGAGAGACAGACAGACGGATGGACGGACCTGTGAAGCGGCCAGCCAACAGGGATGACTTAGGCTTTTCTGGAGGCTGCTTGGCCTCGGACATGACCGATGCGGCCAAGGCAGCTCTGGTGGGGCTGAGTCACACCAGGCTTCTTCTCCTAGGACAGTGAGAGCCATAGCTGATTGAATGGACACACGAAGGGATGGACGGATGTGCAGCACTCACCTCGGCATA
>NW_010208375.1:2506-2750 GCF_000695765.1 Mesitornis unicolor | reverse complement strand
GGTAGGAGGGCCAGGAGGCATGGAGATGTCTGTAGGTCGTGGCAAAATAAGCGGAGGTTGAGACTGAGCCGTCAGCCTAAGGCTGCGCTGCGTGCGAGCGCGGCTTGCGCTGCTTTGGAGGGCGGAGAATGCGAAACTCCGAAAGGGAAAAGCATATTCCAGGTCAGCGAAGATGCAACGGGGCTCCTGAACCCCGTCTATCGTCTGGATGAGAGCCTCAGAAGATCCTGACGTGAGTCACGGC
>NW_010208375.1:540-2194 GCF_000695765.1 Mesitornis unicolor | reverse complement strand
TGATGGCGCTTCTGCACAGCCAGCGCTCCCAACATCTGGTTGTGGCATGCACAGTGGGCGCCGTCCTCCCAGCTCCTCTGCTGGGGCCGGTGTGGGCCAGCTTCCCCTTCCTCCTGGCTGACGTGAGATGCAGCGGTCCCTCTCTAATTCCATATATTTTTCACTAAATTTAAGTTTAAACTGGGTTTTCCCGGAGCTGGCAGCTTGGAGATGCTTCTGTACATTTGGGGTGCGTGGCTCTGGACCCCCAAACTCCTCCCTGGGCGGATGCTGGCCCCTTCCGAGAGCTTTTGCTGCCGTTTTTGGCCGGGGAGCTGGGTGCCCGGGGAGGGAGGGACGCAGAGAGCGGGGCAGCCTGGCTCACATTACACAGGCTGGGCTTGGACCAGTGAAACCAGCCCCCAGCGCCGAGCTGTGTGCTAATGGGAAGCAGCTGTGGAGATTTGGTGACTCCGCATCCACTGAGGTCACCGCTGTCTTCCTCGCCTGCAAACTCCATAGGGTACAGGGGGGGGGCTGTGGGGTACCATGGGTTGGCTTTTGGCCATCCCAAAGTGGCGCAGCGTCCGAATTCCGGTGGCATCTCGCACCCGAGAGGCTGCTGGGCTCTGAAACTACCCCGTGTATCCACAGAGGATGGAAAGAGAAGGGTTCACACCGACTTTTATCACCAATTCCCCACTCCAAGGAGGCCCATTTCTGTCCCCTGCTGTGCTCAGCTGCTCTTCACGCCCCCCAAATTCGCTTTTTGGGTTTCTCTCCTCCCCGTCAGCAGCCCCCAAAACCTTCCTGCGTCCCTTCTGCTTCTCAAGAGCCACATCATTAATGAAAATAAGTGGTTTTTTTACCCCCATATCTGTGCCTTGATCTGTTCTGGGCACTGCCCTCACCCCTGCGCCTTCCCATGGCCGGAGCCACTGGGTCACGGTTATTACAGTGCGGTTTCCAAATTTAGAGCCCGTTTCCTCAGCGCTGCACGTTGTGGATGGAGAAATCCAGCTCCAAAAGGGGGAAAAAACCCATTTAGGACCACGATTTTCGTGTAAATCCCCATTACAGGGGTAAAAAGCAGCTTCTTTTGACTCCCGCTCCTGAGAAGGGGATGAGGATTCACACTCGTCAGGTGCGCGTGGATTCGCTTGCCGTCGGCGCCGCGGTCCAATAAACGCTTCTTTCACGTAGAGAAAACGCTTTAAAACGGTTTATTTTCTGCCACTAACCCAGGGTTTCCACAGGGGAAACAAAAAAAAAACCCCTAATCTAACCAACTGACCTTAGCAGAAGGGAAGGAATAATCACCCTGCACCGCCTGGAAAGGGTTAACCCTGCTGTGAGGTCTCTCCCCCAAATTCGGCAACGCCAGCTTTCCCCCCCCCTACCCCTTAAAGAAAAAACCCGGGGAGGACTCCAAAACGCTTTCAAGAGAAGCCAAGAGTGAGCTCATGCTGCCGCCATCCCCGCAGACCACGGGGGCTGCGAGCGGCGCTGGTGGCGTTTGGGGTCCTGCGGGTGCTGAGGTTCCCCGGTCCTTCCCCGTGAAGGGGGCCGAGATTTTGGGAGGGTGGGACGGGGTCCCCGTGTCCGTGCTGGATGCTGCCGCTCCTCCCCCAGCGCTGCAGTGAGAGGGAGCTACGGCAGGGGGGAAAAAGAAGGA
>NW_010208375.1:0-515 GCF_000695765.1 Mesitornis unicolor | reverse complement strand
GCAGCCGCGTTCCTGCCGCACCGCCGCGGTACCGGCTCAGGGCACGTCCGTACCATTGCCAGGGTGAAAAATAAACCCCTCCCAGGGTTTGGTTTGATCCCGGTTGCGGGCACAGCCTCGGCGGCGTGGCGATTCTGGTTTATCGCTCGCTGGACGCCGGCCCGCTCCGGTTCTGCTGGGTCCTGCTGTTTGAGCTCAGCGGTGGTTTTAGCACCGATACCAAAAAAACCATGGGTGCGAGGGGAGGGGTCTTGCTGAGCTGTCCCCTAAACTCAGAGCAGCGTTTTCCACCGCGGAGAGGTCCTTTTTTGTCCCCAAATCACTGCCATCGCGCAGGCGGCCTCGCTCAGCGTTGAGGCTTGTAGGGCTCCGGTGCTGGTTGGGAGGGATGCGTGACCCACACAACAGGGGGGGAGCTGCCGGCCTCTGCCAGGTGGGAGAGGTACGTGTATAGATGTATATGTGTGACAGGTACATATATAGATATGTATATGTGTGACAGGTACAGATATAGA
>NW_010208374.1:0-359 GCF_000695765.1 Mesitornis unicolor | reverse complement strand
CTGGTGAGTTTCAAAATTTAGGAGGGAAGACCCTGTGGGTTTCAAAATTTAGGATGAAAATCCCATGGGTTTCAAAATTTCAGATGAAAATCCCACAGGTTTCAAAATTTAGGATGAAGAAAACCGTAGGTGTCAAAATCGAGGATGAAAACCCTGCAGGTTTCAAAATCAAGGATGAAAACCCTGCAGGTTTCAAAATCGAGGATGAAAATCCCCACGGGTTTCAAAATTTAGGAGAGAAAAACCCACAGGTGTAAAAATTTAAGGATGAAAAACCTGTGGGTTTCAAAATTTAGGAGGGAAGACCTGGTAGGTTTCAAAATTTCAGATTATAAACCTGTGGTTTCAATTCCGGATGA